>NC_058163.1:3330843-3527072 GCF_020080835.1 Cotesia glomerata | reverse complement strand
TATAGGTATCAATCCTATGCCACTATGGAAACCATACCATAGTTTATTGAAAAGTTCCTATACAATAATGGAATAGCTTCTCAATATATTATGGTTGCGGTTCCTATTGTGTGTGCAAGTTCATCACTTATACATATATGGAAATGGTTCCTATAATATTTGGGGAATGACGCACATAATAATAGAAAATGTTTATTTTCTCATACATGCCACCACTTCAAAAAAATATAAAAGTTGTTATTATATATTTTCTTGTTAATTTGTTATGTAAATGAAATTGATTCTTTTCACTAGAGGAAAAAAGTGCCTTCTTTTTCATAATTTTAATTCACGTGTACTTAATCTTAAATCGTTATTCCAACTCAGTTATAATTGTGCCACTATTGAAAAATGCCAGCAATTCTTAAAAGTTTTTCTAAAAAGGGATATTCTCACCATACAATTACAGGGGCAAAATAGATATAGGAATTGCGTTGGATTTTCACAATTTCATTTTATTTTTAAAAGAAAATTATTTATTTACAATACATAATACTTACTCAAATACCACTAAATCCACCTCAGGGTAAGTAATTACTTACTCATTAGGTGACTGAATGGTAACAATGTCTCGATAGCTTAACTGGTAGAGCCTTTGGCGCGTAACCAAACGATCCGGTTCGAGTCCCGTCTGGCTAAATTGAATTATTCTTCGGTCATCGAAAAATCTTTACCGAGGCAAGGTCCCCCTCCCCCTTTATCCTCTTTATTTCCTCAGTTCCCCAAATTTGTCTTTAATGACAAATTTAGCTATGAATTATGGCTTATTATTTTCCCTACGGAAAAATGATATATCCTAGAATATAGCTGGGAATATATCCTAGAATATACTCTAGAATATATGCTAGATATACAAAAATTCACAAAAAATATATGCTACGATATATGTTAGTATACAGAGTAAAGTCCCAGAAGCCCGGATGTTCTGAAAACCTTAGCCATTTGGTTGTAGATATCATTTATTAATTAAAATAACGTGTCCTTTTATGTGTTAGGAGAGAGAGTATTAGTGTCAAGTCATGTTCAACGAAGATGCTTGCACGTGTGGAATTTTGTGAGCAACATGTGTGACTACGTTAGCCGTAGAAAGCCCGTAGTTAGTCATACAGTTGGGCTGTGTGTCTTTGTTTTTGGCTACCATACTTTTACTGGTCACCGGCGCTCTCTCTAACAAATGAATAGACGTTATTTTTAATTAATAATTAATTATCCACAGTGCGGTTGACTGAAACTTGGCTTAGGCACCTTTCGTCTGCGCCTGATGGGTTCTTTTTTTTTCATCAGATGCTACAATGGCGTCCGTGACTTTTGGGACACCCTGTAACGGCGGGTAACAACAGTAATCATAAATAATTATATATGACTATATATGGAGCAATATACAGCCAAGCAAGATTATATATAGTTCCATATATAATTATAGTTATATATATATAGTTATATATAAGCATACATGATTATATATGGAATTGTATATGAGGTTATATATAATCATATATAATTATATATGACTATATATGGAGCAATATACAGCCATGCAGGATTATATAGTTCCATATATAATTATATATAGCCATACATGACTATATATGGAATTGTATATGAGGTCATATATAATTATATATGACTATATATGGAGCAATATACAGCCAAGCAAGATTATATATAGTTCCATATATAATTATATATAGTTATATATAAGCATACATGATTATATATGGAATTGTATATGAGGTTATATATAATCATATATAATTATATATGACTATAGATGGAGCAATATACAGCCATGCAGGATTATATAGTTTCATATATAATTATATATAGCCATACATGATTATATATGGAATTGTATATGAGGTCATATATAATCATATATAATTATATATGCTTATATATAATTAACATAAATACAAATTTTTTCTTTGAAAAAAAATTTTTTTTTGGTAATCACAAAAAGTGTAAAATGTTGTTTATAATTACGTTTAAATAATTCTGAAATACAAAATTTGTTACATTTCCTATGAGATGTTTTGGTCTGCTCTGCTACTACCTAATAGTAAAATCATTATTTATTTTATTATTTAAATAAGTGTTATATTATAATGAGATTCGGTAAAATAAATAAATTATGAATTATGACTATCCAAATATATTATAAAATCAATTTTTATATTATATTTATGATAAACCCATATGATACATTATGTAGATCATAGAATCATTGTCATCTAAGACAGCAGCACAGCAGACAGAAACTTCAAAACTCAAGGAGATCACTAAAGTGAAGCAGCATTGAGCAGGGTTAATAGTTGGATGGGTGACCGCTGGTGTTATAACCGTAAAATTATAGCTAGATTTTTTTTTGCATTTTAATTGGTTACAGAGAATTGCGTAGGACCATATTAAATACTCTATCCATAAAATTAACCCAATAATTAATTAGATGTAATAAATATATAATTAAATTTTGTTATATATAATTATAAATAGTTATATATAATTATACATAATTATATATGATTAGATATGATTATATTTGGCCATTTTTTATATATAATTATATATAACCAATTTATATATAAATATTTTTTCTCGGGTAGATGTTCAATTAATACATTTTTAGCTCGAACAACTCAAAATGCGAAAAACGGTGCTTTGAGCTTGAAAAGCTCAAATATTAACAAAAAAATGCATTTTAAGGCACTTTAAAATCAAATTTAGCGGGAAGTTCTAGGGTTGGCCTGCGCGGTCAGCCGATTTCCAGATTTTTATAAAAAAGGTATCATTTAAAAAAAAAAAATAAAACTTCCAGATGTGACCCGACAACAGAATGGTGGCAAGGAAAGCTGTTCTACGAAATATTCCCAGCTTCCTTCCAAGATTCCTCAAAAATAGGCGACGGAATTGGCGACCTCCAGGGTATCAGCTCGCGAATCAACTACTTGAAGTCTCTGGGCGTAAAAGCAGTTCGCCTGAATTCAATTTTTCCATCAGAGCACTACCCGGAGCACTACTCGAGCATCCAAAGCTTGATTTCCATCGACGAGAACCTGGGCCGTGCTACAGACTTCGACGAGCTCCTGCAGAATCTCCATCGCAGTGGCATCAAACTAATTCTGGACGTTCCAGTGCGTTACATTCCAGTTCCTGAAACACTGAAGCAAAAGCGTGAGGTGGAAAATTCAACGGGTTCAAAAATTGTAACTCCAAACTTCCAGCGCTACGTCGCTAGTCCAGACAACCAGGTCAACGTGATCTACCAGGTGACTGCAGCTCTGAAATTCTGGCGCTCGAAGAACGTCGACGGGTTTTACCTCAAGGACCTGGAGCACCACGTTAACAACAACTCCAACATTGTTGACGTTCTGAACCTCTGGAGAGACCTTATGGAGGGTGATAGGATCCTCATGTGCCACTGGAAGGTCCTGGAGGCTGCTAAGAGCGAAGATGTCAAGAAAGCTTTGATCCAAAGCATGAACCTGGTGGATTTTACCCTCAACTTCGGGAACGGGACTCTGGAGCTCAAGAAGCAGGTGGATCAAGTCATCAGCAGCAGAATCTTCCAGGGACTCAATGATGAAGAGATCCAAAGTCGGCCCTGGATGCACTGGTCCACTGGAGGCGTTGACAGGCGGCTTATTGATGGTTTGGTGGTTAAAAATGCCAGTTGTGCAGCTCTTGTCTTTTCTATGATGCTTCCTGGGACTCCTAGTATCTTCTACGGTGACGAGGTAACTAAAAAAAAAATTTTATTGAAATTTAAAGACACCTGTTCATTTTTTTGGATTTTTATAACAGAATTATTGTGAAAAAATTTAACAAAAAAATTAATCTAGAAATTAAAAAAAAATTCCAACTGCAAATTTTTATTTAAAGTATAATTAAAAATTGATAATTACCTGCTGAATATAAAATTAAATTACTAGATTTTTTTAATTGAAATTGCTACGCTACTTGGTTAATATTTGATTCCTTTACTCCACATGTATAATTTTTTTGAGCTTTTATGGATGAAATTTTTTTAATAAATTTTTCTTGCTATAATTTGTTAAAAAAAGTCTAAAAATTATTAGATATCTCTCAATTTTACTATCATAAATTTTTATTAATATTATAGGAATCTGATCATTTTTGGAATTTTTTTTTAATAAAATTTCACATCCATTATTAAAAAAAAAAAAAAAAACAATTTTAAGGGGGTATTTTAGGTGTTTTTTCGGTCGCTATAGAAAAAAAGAACAAATATTTTTATAAGTTTTTAATTGATATTTAAGTAAATAGTAAAAAACACTAATAAAATTAAAAAAAAAATCAAATTTCAAAAAACTGAAAACCGGCAAAGTGGAGACTGATGAAAAAATGGCACATCCTGGTGTGCAGGATATCAATCCTTACAGTGACCAGAAATGGAAAACAATTAATAGTCCTTAAAAAGGAAGGATTTAGTTATTGCACTACCAGATGTTTTAAAGAAAAAAAAATTTTTCACAAAATAGCGGTGGTTTGAAAAGTACGTTTTGTTTTTTCCCTGTTTTTCTGACGTTTGGAATTTTTTAAAGATCTAAAAATAATTTTTTATTTAAAAACGCTCCGTACTGCGATACTATGATGTATAAAGAAACTCTGGGTAAAATTTCAAGTGAATCGGTTGAGTAGAACTTGAGATATCTTGTTATACATCATAAAATTCATATGTCGACGGTCTAATTAGCAAGTGGTCTAACTTTTTATTTTTTAGAGGGTGATTTTTTAACATTTTGATGAAGCAATAGTCTAATAATAAATTATTTGAATGATCTAAACCAAAATATTATACCTTTATTAGATATTGAATTATTTTTTAAAGTGGTAATTAATTTTGAACTAATTGTTTTGCCCTCCGGGCGGAAAGTGGCAACTTTCGTCCCGCTGCGCTAAACAAAGTTGCCGCTTTCCGCCTTCGTCGAGCAAAAAATAGTATACACTCCACGGGAAGTAAATAAGAGAAGCCTCAGATCACATGTTTGTCAACCTCGGCTTCGCCTCGGCCGACAATTACATGTGATCTGAGACATTTCTTACTTTACTTCCCTAGGTGTGTAATATACTATTTTCATACAAATGGAAGATTTTCTAAAATGGAGTTAGACAATTTGCTAATTAGAACGTCGATGTACTAAAACCATTGTAATTATTAACCCTGTTAATGGCCTATGTTGTTGGGTATATTTATTTAAATAAAATAAAATAAAATAAAACAAACCTTATTCTTTATTTTCTAGATTGGAATGGGTGACTGCGCTTGTGAAGATCACAAAGACCTTGAGCACTTGCATAATTTGTCCCCGATGCCTTGGCAAGTTGTTCTCAACAATAAATCCGAAGGATTCTCGACGAATCTCGTGATTCCGTGGTTACCAGCTTCGAATATTTTCGCTGGAGATAGCAACATGGATTTACTGAAGAGCATGATTAGATTAAGGGAGTCCACTGCGCCGATTTATAGTGACACTGCGAAAAGACATGAACAGTTTGGAGTTAATTGTGAAATCAAGTAAGCTAGATCTGTAATTATTGACTATATTAATTAATTTTTATATTGTTTAATGCTAACTTAAAAATTGTTTCAGGTACGCTCGCGATGAGCTGATAATAATTGAGCGTTGGTATACTCGGCAAAACACCTACATATATCTTGGGAACTTCGGGAACACCACACACAAAAAAGACTTTTCTTCTTTCTTCTACGAGGGTACTATTGTCGTAGGTCCTGTCAAGAAAGTTAATCAAACTATTCACTTCAAGGAGTTTGAGATTGCTCCTGGAGAAGCTTTTGTTATTAGACTTGAGAAATAAATTTATTTTTGAAGCTATTTTCTCTTGAATTTATTGAATTATACTGAATTTATTTTCAGAGAAGAAAAGTACTATTAATTTTATAAAAAAAAAAATTATTATTATAATTGTACGATAGATTAATTTTTTTAAATAAATTATCTAAATTACACAAAATTGTTTTTATAAAAAAATAATTGCTAAAATTGTAAGAAGAAATAATTTTTTTTTTAATAACTTAATTTAAATTACACAAAATTGTTTTTATAAAAAAATAATTGCTTCAATTTTAAGAATAAATAATTTTTTGTAAAAAAATTATAGAAATTACATTAAATTGTTTTTATAAAAAAATAATTACTAAAATTGTAAGAAGAAATAACCTAAAAAAAAAAATTATCTAAATTACACAAAATTGATTTTTTTATAAAAAAAATAATTACTGCAATTTACCAAAAAACTTTTCCGATAATCCATCAAAAGTTTCTGAAGTGTAATTGCATAATATAAGCGTACAAAAAATTTGCTTGAATCTGAACTATAGAAATAATTATCTATGGCTCACGAAAAGTATTTTGCGCTGGCGCAACTCACGCGCATGCGCACTAGACCTGGAACTGGAACCAGAATTATAAAGTTATCAAAGACGGAAGAAATTAAAAATGACCGAGGAAGATGCGCGTCTAGTGGAAGAAGAATTCAAGAAAGTAAGCTCACTGCTTTCCTGGAGCGAAACTTTCTTGACGATTGGCGGAATATGGCCGCTGGATAAAACCTACAAGCGTGCGACCTTCTTCACAATTTATCTGACGTTCCAATTGATAATGGAGTACGGAGAACTTCTGGCCGTGTTCGGGGATCTTGAAGCTATGGTGCTCAGTGTCCTTGAGTCAGTGATGCAGAGCATGGTCTATACCAAGCTCTTTGTCTTCAGGTACAGTGTCATGTTGAGGAACCTGATCCTCACGATCAAGGAGGACTTTGAAGATACCTATTACGAAGATTGGGTGGAAAAGAAGATATACTTGGAGTACAACGCCTTGGCGAAGTTGTTTTACAAAATTTCCATGCCTTATATTACTGTCGCGGCTACGCTGTACTATTTAAGACCTTTTTTGACCTATTATGTCATCATGCCTCTAAGTGAGTGATATTAATCTTCAATAATTTATAAAAAAGTTTGGAAAATTATAAAATGCACGCCTCATAATGGTTATTTCATTTTTAAGAAAAAAAAAAGTCGTACCAACTAATTAATAGTATATTACACACCTAGGGAAGTAAAGTAAGAAATGTCTCAGATCACATGTAATTGTTGGCCGAGGCGAAGCCGAGATATTTTTTGTCCGACGAAGGCGGAAAGCGGCAACTTAGTTTAGCGCAGCGGGACGAAAGTTGCCACTTTCCGCCCGGAGGGCAAAAAATTAAATTTCTGCTCTCCGGCCGGAAAGTGGCAACTTTCTGGCCGCTGCGCTAAACAAAGTTGCCACATTCCGGCTACGTCGAGCAGAAAAATAGTATACACACCTTGGCCAGTAAATAAGAAAGCCTCAGATCACATGTTTGTCAACCTCGGCTTCGCCTCGGCCAACAATTACATGTGATCTGAGACTTTTCTTATTTTACTGGCCTAGGTATGTAATATACTATTTCTTAAGGAATTCCTTTCGCTCCAGTTGAGTCACAACAACTGTAGTAGTCAATATTCGATAAATTAAAATAAAAAAGCCATAAAAATTCCTAAAATTAAAAAATAAATAGTATATGAGGCGTTAATCGTTGAAATTTTGAAAATTAAAAAAAAAATAGTTAAATACAAAAATTAATTTGACTCTTGTAAATCAGTTATTAGTAACCTGCCCGTGATTTGGCAACCCTTTATTTCGGTTATTTACATTTTTATTTGCACAATATAACCTTAACCATGTTTAACTTTTTGCGGTCAGTGTAAATAAATAAATTAATTAAAAATGTTTAGTCACAAAACCATAACATTCTAATGTCTCATGGCAGGAATGCTAGTATTTATTAATTATTGTTTTATTTTTCAATTATGAAATATGAAAATCTGTTAACAATAAATTAACTAACAAGTATGTATGAAAAACATAAGCGCGTTAAAGTTTAGTTTGAATTTATTGAATGGTCTGAAGCTCGCGCGCTACACAACGTTGCCAAATGTTCTGACGCCATTTAAATGTTGGTTACTTAAAAATTTCTGTAATTTTATAATTACAATTTCTCCATAAATTCTACGGCAACCTATATATTTTATTGCAAAAAATGAAATCTGAATATTTCGAAAACCTTATTTTGAGTTTTTTTTACCCCATCTAATCGGTGGTTAATGCCATAATTCGAGAAAGTTGTTAAGGTCTGACTTTCTCGTAAGACTCGGAAAAAATACTAACATTTTTAGAAATTTTTTTTTCAAAAATTTGCACGGTGAAGAATAAATTAAACTTCACTACTAGATACGTAAAGACTTTAACTATTAGATAAAAATTAATTCTATGCATAATCTAATATTTTTATTTAACATTGATGGCGAAAGGACCTCCTTAACTTTTGAATAATTTTTATGATAGCTGACTTTTTAATAAAACATCAATGTTTTGATTTCCAAGCGCTACTAAAAATCCAAAAATTAAAAGAAAATTAATTATATTACGGTGTATACTTCTGAAGTTCCCGCACTACCGTATTCCAATGATAACCTACCGTCGAATATACCCAATTATAGCGATAAATTACCGTACAATTACGGTACACTACCGTACAATTATGGTACTTTAGCGTACAAAAACAGTACTTTTTACCGGACAATTATAGTATTTTACTAACAATCACGGTATTTTACCGTACAATCACGGTATCTTACCGTACAATAACGGTAAATTACTGTAAAATTGCGGTACTTTGCCGTACAATCTCCGTAGATTACGGTGTCATATTCTACCGTATTTTGGATCCGTCAGGGAACACTTGACGTGAAGTTTGAATTTCAAAGCCTTAAAATGTGTTTTTTGGTTAATATTTGAGCTTTTCAAGCTCAAAGCAACTTTTTTCACATTTTGATTTCTTCGAACTCAAAATTTTTTTATTAAATAACTATAATTTTTTAATGCGTCGTTCGATTTTATTTTTTAAAATGAGCTCAAAAGCATAGAAAAGGTATCTTTCTGAGCTCGGAGAGCTCAAAACAACACATAGATTGTATTTTTGAGCTCGAAGAGCTCAAAAAAAGCGGCCAGGTATTAACGGAATTAGCGGGAAGTTGCAGGGATGGCCTTTAGGGTCAACCGTTTTCCTAATTTTTTTCTTTCTTATTCTTCTTATTTCATTTTCCTTCTTCCACTTTTTCTTAACTATTCTTTATCCTAACCTATACTTTTACTATTTTCCTTTCTACCTTTACTCTTCTTTATTTTATCTTCAATTTTTCTTCTTCAAACTCAAAACACCAAAAATCCTTTACAATTCTTACAATTTACTTCTTCTTCTCCTTCTTCCTCTTCATGTTTTTTCTTCTCTCTCTTTCGCTTTTCGTTCTCTCTCTCTCTCTTTTTTTTTTCTTTTTCTCTTCTCTTAAAACATACTTCTACTCTCTTTTCAGTTGTCAGGTACTAGAAAAAAGACAGTACGCTGGACTTTCTATTAAATTTTATACACTTGTTCAGTGAACAGGCCCAGCCGCAATGAAGTCGCCCCTGGGGGACTCCCAATTTCACGAGCCGCACCTGTCAACCGCTAGTTCCCGCAAAAACTAACCGCCTGCACAAAGCTTAGTATAGCTTGACTGCTCACGCCATGTCTCGGCGGTGTGATTGGCTGATCGCTCCGCTGACATGCGCAATCAGCCTTCTTCCCCAAGTCAACGAGGAAGAAGACGCATTATTATTATTATTATCTTTCGCTTCCACGCTTTCGCTGCATCAAGTCGCCATTAGTATTTCTTTACTTTCGCTTTTTGTTAATAAACCGCATTTCGCTTATTTAATAATTTAATTTGCTTAAATTAATTGTTATTAATCCGCTTTAGTTTGTTACAGATAAATTGTGTTATTTGTGCAATTAATTCTCCGCTTTTCCAGTGCCGGCAGTGTGTTCAACCACGTGTCAACCGGCTTCGCTTTATTATTCACGCAGTGCTTTATTTATCCGCTTTTATTTAAACAATCCGCAAATTAACATATTAAATATAACTTGCATTTAGTGTAAATAAATTTATAGTGTTAATTTTTAATAATATTTCCGCGTTTTAATTGAGATATCCAGACCAAAACCTGATCCTCCGCTTTCCCGCAATTACATCATTTTACAACACTATTACTCTTTCTACCACTTTGTTGCATCTTATATCTATTCTTCTTTACTCTTACTCATATCTATTTCACTTTTTTAACTCTTCTCTTCCCTTTCTTCTTCTCTTTGTTTCCTCTTATCTTTCTTTTCTACTATCCTTTACTTCTTATCTCTTTATTCTATTCTTTTCTTTTCTTTTCTTCTTTACTATTTTCTCTTTTCAAAATTTTTATTTTTCTACAGAAACAAGACTTTTACTTTTCTTCTTTTCTATTCTTAAAAAAAAACATTGCTTCTCCTTTCAAACTATTATCTCTTTACTTTCTTCTCCGTACCAATCTATACAATTTTAATTTTTTAATATTTCTCCTCCTCAAGTTCTTAAAATTTTCTTTTCAACTTTCTAAATGTCTTCTTTCAACTTTGTAAAATAAAAATACTTTGCATCTATCTTCTTTCTAATTTTTCTTGTCTTTATTTTTTTTTCTCTTATAAACTTTATTTCTCTTTCTTCTCAAACTATTTTTTCTCTTTACTATATAAACTTTTTTTTCCAGCTCTAAAAATCTATCCTATACTCTAATTCTTCTTTCTTCCTTTCTCTTTCTCAACCTCTAGTTTCTTCTTTTCTCTTTTTCTACTCTTCCTCTTCTTCTCACTTCTTCCTTACCACGATCTAAAAATCAGTACCACCGTTTTTCCTCTAGTCTATCAATAAACTTTCGGACCTATCACACCTAAAGACTATAAAGAGGTATTAAAAATTTTATAAAATTGTTGAATGAAAAATGAAATATTAAATTGTTATATCAAAAATTATTTTATTGTATGAAACCTATATACATTCATATACATCTATAATCAGATTATACATATATATACATCATATATACATCTATAAACAGATAAAAAAAATTATAACAAGTACTGACAATTATTTTTCCCAGAAAATTTATATTCTGAATCAACAATTAAAAGGAAAAATTTAAATATTAAGATCAACACGTCCTTGCTCCAATCCAGCGTAGAGCTCTAAAACTGGCTGAACATCCTTTTGAAGAAATTCTACAACTTATTCAGAACAACGACCAATGAATGTCGAGGCATCTAGAAGACTATTGAGTTGGTTCAAAATCGGCTTAAAATAGGGATCTTTTTTAACTCTATCAACAAGATCGTTGTCTAGGCCGTGCTGCTTGACCTGGGCACCAGCTTCATGAGACAAGACTCGTATCTTTTCGTGACACACTTGCCGATCTCCACCTGCCTTTACCATCGCCATGATGATGTTTTCTGTGGCCATAAAAGGTAATTCCTGGGTAATGTGTCGCGTAATTACTTTGGGATAAACGACAACACCTTCTGTGATGTTTTGTAACGTCGTCAGGATTACGTCTGCAGACAGAAATGCTTCAGCAAGGGTTATTCGCCGATTTGCAGAATCATCCAGAGTTCTTTCTATCCACTGAGTCGCAGCTGTTTGGAGAGTGTTATTTTGGAGGCTCATTAGATGACGCGCAATACTGCAGCAACGTTCGGAACGCATTGGGTTCCGCTTATATGCCATCGCGCTAGAACCAATTTGCGTTGATTCAAACGGTTCTTCTATTTCTTTCATGCTGGCTAGAAGTCTGATGTCAGTGCAGATCTGTAAATAGAAAATTATTGTTATCATTTGCAATGTTAAAAATACTATCCTAGCGGTTTTGTAAATGCCGAAAAAATGTCGCAATTATACAGTATTAATGCGGTATATTTTAGCATTTTTTCGGTTGTTTTGGTCAGTTTTCTTATCGAAACATTACGGAACATTTACCGTAAAAATGCGAATAATTTACGCTCAAAATGCCAAATATTTACGCTAAAAATTTATAATATTTACGCTGAAAATGCGGCATATTTATGGTAATAAAGCGGTAAAATGACTGTATTAAAACCATATTTAAAAAATGGTGTAAAATTAAGTAATGCTCCGACATGGATTCGAACCCAGAACCTCCTGAAGACATGTCGGCTACTCTGCCATTTGAGCTACCCGCTCTATACCATATTTCCTTTTTGCTTATTCTATATACATAAGCCACACCGTCCATCTTACGATAAGCATATTTAAAATTAAATAATATAACTATATATGTGAAACAATATAACTTTTCGATTTTAGAAAATTTATAATTTTCTAGGTGAGAAAGTAAAAATTGAAATTAAAATTAGAATATATTTACTTAACATATGTATTCTTTTATATTCATTACCGCTAAATACCTAATTAAAATTAAAATTTTTTTATTCAAAATATTCTCTTAAATATATAGATTATAATTATTAACGTTTCGCGTTATGAGGCGTGTAAATATTACTCAAGTCAATGAAACTTTAAATTTTAAAATTAAAGTTATAAAATATTGACTAAATTTAAAATAAAATAAAACTTATGTGACTATTCTTCCTTACCAGTAACCGACACAAGCAATCTAACGTTCCTAGTACTTCCATTCCGGCTGAAGCTATTCTTCCCTATTGAAACAACCCAGTCGTACTTCATAATGTACGGCTACTTGTCACCAATGGTCTACCTGTTGATATGCCACAACGCATGGATTTGCCTTTTGATCACAATGGTGCTCCATATTTGCGGACAGTTGGCAGTACTTAATTATAGAATTCGACGAATTCCTCCAGATATTGATGAACATAAGATCCAAGTAGTCTTCGGAAGACTTGTTCGTCGCCATATGCGATCAATTTGGTAAATTAACCTCTAAAGACATAAAAATCTTTATAAAAACGAATTAACTAATGTTTTATTAATTTCATTAATTATTTTTTTATTAATTATTTAATTTTTTAAATAATAAAATATTTTATAAAATATATAAAAATTCTTATAAATAATAAGAAAAACTAAACATTAAAATTTAGTAATTAACCTCAAATTTATTAGGATGGCGAAGAAATTGGACGATACCTTCCATTTTGTTTTGTTGATTGATTTGGTTGGCACAACATTGTTGCTAGGCCTGATGTGCTATATTGTCATAATTGTAATTATCAATTATTAATGGCAAATAAATCAATAAATAAATAAATGAATTAATACTATTATATAAATTAATTTTAATTAAAATAATTATTTATTTGAAGGGCTCGAGTATGAGTGAGAGCTCTTTTGGTTATGTTTACATCATCTGCGCAATCGCAACAGTATTTCTTCTCTACGGCTATTGTATCGTCGGTGAATGCCTGATTAATGAGGTAATAATTAATTATAAGTAATTAATTTATTCAATAATTTATTAAATTTACTTTTTTCAGAGTAAAAAAATCAACGAAGCTTATTACGAGTGTCTTTGGTACAAAAGTTCCCAAAAATTCCGCAAGTCACTATTAATTTGTCTGACCGAGACTCAGGAGCCGCTGAGAATAACAGCGGGAAAGTTTTTTACATTTTCACTGTCCGGGTTCACGGATGTTCTGAAAACGGCCATGAGTTACTTGAGTATGTTGCGGAAAATGACACAGGAGGGTTATTAATTTTTTTTATAAGTACTTGGGTGTAAAAAATATATATTTTTTTTAGAAAATGATAAAGGTAAAATATTTTTATTAATTTTTTATGAATTGAAATTAGTATTCACAAAAAAAATTTTACTTATTTATTTAGAAAATGACATTTAATTTAAGTCTTGATCATTTTTTTATTTTATTGAAAAAAAAATTTTTTTATGAAAATCAATTTAGCGTATATTTAATAATTTTAATAATTTTTTTCATAAATAAATCATGGCAAAAAAAAATTAGAAAAAAAATTGACATGTAGAAATAAAAAAAAATAAAAAATGCAATTTTTTAAAAATAATTTTTTGGAACAAATTTTTTTGTTAAATAAAATAAAAAAATTCTAAAGTGACTGCTAACTTTAATGTCATAAATTTTTTTCAAAAAATTGTTTTTAAAAAATTGCATTTTTAATTTTTTAATACTTCTATACATGTTAATTTTTTTTACTATAATTTGCTTGCTAAAAAAATTTATGAAAATTAAGTTAGCCGACACTTAAAAATTAAAAAATTTTTTTTTATTGAAAAAATGACTACAAAAAAAACAGAAAAAAAATTATAATTTGTAAAAAACTTTAAAAACTGACAGTGCAATTTTTTAAAACATTTTTTTTGTTCTAATTTAATTATTAAAAAAAAATTAAAAATGTCGGCTAACTTTAGTATCATAAAAAATTTTTGTGATTATCAAACATCTGTCAAATTAATTTCCACGTTTAGAAGACATTAAATATTTTTTAAATTGAAAACAAATGAATTGATAATTAAACAAATTAAAATTTGAAAAAATTCACTTACAGATTGTTTAATTTTATAAATTAATTAATTTTTTTATATTTAACTTACTCACATTTTATTAATTGTAATAATTTAATAATATTTGCTTGATTCAGTGAAAATTTACTTTCATTTAAAATTTTAAATTTCGCGCACTTGAGCGCCACCAACGGCACTGTGAAGAACAATATTTTAATTGTCACATCCCCACTTTTGTTATTTCCGACTCAGTTGTTTACAATAGCTGCGCTTATTATTTACTTTATTTACGAACTTCGGAACAAATTTTCTCGAAAAAAAAAGTATCTTTCAGAATTTTAAAAATGAATTCAAATGAGTGTGAAGAATATTCGGAAAATGAAGATGATAATAAGTTAAATATTAAAATAAATATATCCGAAGATTTTGATGAGTTACTGAAAGACTTTCCGGAGGTTTTGGAGTTTATAACCAAGTTAAAAAAATACATCAAGTATCAGGATAAAAAAATAACTAAATTGCACAATAAATTAATGAATCAGGTCAGTATTTTATTTTAATTAATTTTTTATGTGAAATAACTTTTTTTTTTTTTTTTTTTTTTTTTTTTTTCAGAAAAAAGGACGGAAATTTGGTAGAGAATTTTTAGACAAAGAAGTACAGACGGATTTTGGGGATAAATTACCTGGAGAAGGTGCTGCTGAGTGGAGTGAATCTAATATTAGTGAACAAGTTAAACAAGTAGCAGAATCAACATTGCAACAAAGTGGATTTGTTTATGAAGAAACTTCTGGACTTTATTATGATTATAATACTGGATATTATTATGATGCAGTAATTATAAATTTTTTTTTTCACTAAATTAGCAAGAAAATTAAAGTAGCAAATATTTTATAATTTTTTTAAGAAATAAATCACGGCAAGAAAATTTAGAAAAAAAAAATAGGTAAAAATTAAAAAAAATAAAAATTCAATTTTTTAAAAATAATTTTTGGAACAAATTTGTTTGTTAAATAAAATTAAAAAATTGTTAAACTGCTATCTTTAATGTCATAAATTAACAGACATTTGACAATTTTTGATTTTTTTGAATTAATGAAAATTGTAAGTAAGAAAATATTTTTAAAAAATTGCACTTATAATTTTTCAAATTTTCTACGTATTAAATTTTTTCTTTAATTTATTTTTTTAACAAAAAAATTCTAAAAATTTTCAGATTTCGGTTTGTTTAGTTTAAGATTTTTTTTTTAGTAATTAGATTTAAAAATTTACCGCCAAAGCAGCTATTTTGATTTTATCCGCCATCTTGTCAACAATTGTTCAACAATTAATTTTTTATTAATTCATTTCGGTTAATTTAATTTACGATTTTATTTTTTAGTAGTTAGATAGATTCAAAAATTTACCGCCAAAGCGGCCATTTTGATTTTATCCGCCATTTTGTCAACAATTGCTCAACAATTATTATTTTATCAATTTATCACTTTATTGAGTTAATTTTAATTAAATTAATATTAAAATTTTATTAATTATCAATAATTTTGATGAAAAAAAATATTTTTTCAGACAAAAGGGCTTTATTATGACGGAAATTCAGGAATTTATTACTATTATGACAATGAAACGAAATCTTACAAGTATCATAGCCAGTTATCGACGGCAGAAGTTCCAGATACGAAGAAAAAGGAAAAGCGGAAAAAAAATAAGAAACACAAGGTGAGTAAATAGAAATTTGGTTTAAGTTTTACAGATAAATTTTATAATGAATTTTTTGTTGCTTCCTTTGTTGCAGGTGTTTGAGACAATCAAAGCTCAATTACAAAATTTAAAAGGGCTAATTATTTAAAAAAAATCCTAATCTTGTTGAATTCACGGTATGAATATATTTTTCGTATCTTTTAGGATGTCGCTAAAAAGTCTAGAGATACGCCGATGGATGAAGTTGTCGAAGAAGGCGAGTGTTCGGCTAGTGAGGCCAGTTCTTCTACGGAATCTTCTTCTGAATCTACTGACAATGATGGCAAGTATTTTATTTATTTAAAGAGTTAGAATTAAAAAAAAAATAAATTTGTTTTTTTCAATATTGGGTTAATAATTACGATAAAGATTTTAGATTTTTATAAACAAGTTGAGGCTAAAATTTTTAATTCGATTATTTTTTAGTCAATGCATTAATCACTAAATATTTTATAGTATTAGAATTTTTTGTGGATTTTTTAATTTTGATGATTTAAACTCAAGATATATTTGAGTTCAAATATTAACTAAAGGATAAAAGATACGAAAAAACTAATCAGGACCTTTTTGCTAAAGAATTTAATTTTCTGCAAAAAAAGTTTCTTATAATTTTTTTGTATCTTAAATATTTAACTAGAATTTATAAAATTTAATAATTTCGAATTGAATTTTTGACAAAAACAGAATTTATACTTCTTTAGTAAAAAAAGAAAAAGTTATTATTACAGTTTAATGTCACTAATATATATATGTATATAAATTTTTATATTAATCAATCAAAAAGTCTTTTCATAAAAAATTAAAAAATATTTTTTCGACGTTTAAATTTCAAAATTTTTATGAATAAAAATCTAAAACAAATCATTTGCTTTTAGATATTGCAAAAAATTACCCACCATGCATGCGGATAATCGTCAAGGAAACAAATCTTCAGCAAGTCAAGTTAGGTTCATTATTCATCATCACCTTCACTGGAGGTTCACTAGGTCGCGAGGGAACTGATCACTCAGTACTGATTCCAGACATTAATATCAGCAAAGTAAGTGCTCATGAACAGTTCACTATTATCTATATTATTAAGAGAATAAGAAAAATTTTGTGTCCAGGATATTTCATATTATTCTCACCGATAGTCAATTTATGATAAGTATTTAGGCTGCATTTGAAAATGCTCTATCTCTAGATACACAATTAAGAAATGACCTTGTATCTTGTGAACTATCGACATATTTAAAGATATAAGCTCATCCCGATATTACACTCGTCGAGACCTTTCATTTGAGTACCCACATCAATTTTTCATATATTTATATATATTTACATATATTATGTATATGTATATATGAAAAATATATTAAAAATGCATGTGGGTATTCAAATGAAAGCTCTTGATGAGTGTAGCATCGGGATGAGCTTATATCTTTAAAAATGTCAATATTTAAGAAAATACAGTGCAATTTAACAAAAGCCATTATTTAATAGAGCAAAGTTGCTAGTAATCTTTAATGTTACAAGCAGTAAACCAGGGTTTTAGTCACGGTATATAAGACGACATGATACTTGGAGTTTACGTACTTATAAATTAGATTCGGAAAAATTTATTTAGGCTGCATTCGAAAATGCTCTAGCTCTAGCTACATAATAAAAAAATGACATTGTATCTTGTGAACTATTGACATTTTTAAAGATATAAGCTCACCCTGACATTACACTCATCGAGACCTTTCATTTGAGTACCCACATCAATTTTTCATATATTTATATATATTATATATATGTATGTATGAAAAATATATCAAAATGTATGTGGGTACTCAAATGAAAGCTCTTGATGAGTCTTACATCGGGATAAGCTTATATCTTTCAAATATATATTATACATATATGTACATATGAAAAATATATCAAAAATGCATGTGGGTACTCAAATGAAAGCTCTTGATGAGTGTAACATCGGGATGAGCTTATATTTTTAAAAACGTGAATATTTAAGAAAGTACAGTACAATTTAACAAAAGTAATTATTTAATAAAGCAAAATTTTATTTATTTATAGTTCACAAGTCACGGCAGTCACATAGTGGCTGCAAAGTTGCTAGTTTTATTTAATTTCTCCAAAATAAAAATTAATTTATTTTCTTCAGCACCACGCAAGATTCCAGTACGACGCATCAAAAAATCAGTATGAATTAATAGACCTGGGCTCCCGGAACGGCACATATGTGAACGGAAAGCGCGTATCAGTTGCGAAGCAGGAGTCAGAACCAGTGGAGATAGCTCATGGATCAATCGTCCAGGTTGCCAGCACCAAGCTACTCTGTCATGTTCATAATGGCAATGAAACTTGCGGGCACTGTGAGCCGGGGTTGATTCAGCAACCGGTTGACGAGTCGGGAAATTTACGGAAGATTAATTCGCACAAGTCTGAGTTGAAGCGGCTGAAGAATAAGTTTGGAGTTGATAAGGACAATACTGACAAGGCGAGCCAAGTTGCTAGAGGGTACCAGGATAGAGCTCAAGCGCGCAGGGAAAATGTTGGATCTTCTAATCAGTATGCTAAGACTCAGCAGAGTTCTGTGGACACGTAAGTATTTTTTTTTTTTTTTTGAGGATTAATAGACGGATAATATTTTAATTTTTATTTATATTTATTTTCAGGTCTATTGCTAAAGATAATAAAGGGTTCAAATTGCTGTCGAAAATGGGATGGTCTGAAGGACAGTCGCTGGGTAAAGATGGTGATGGACGCACTGAACCGGTGAGTGATTTTTATTTAAATTTTAGGGAATTCCATAGTGACTGGTGGGACATTTTACCCTGGAATTCCATCAATTATAAGCTATAATTATGTGACTGAAACTTATACCATAGTAAAATTTATCTTAAAATATAAAAGAATAACTAATTAACAACATCCCTTTATCAAAAACCTCGATTACTTTTTAAGTTTCTCGTAATTATCATTTGACTGAGTGTGACTGGTGGAACATCGAAAAATCCTTCTCTCTTACCAAAGGTATACTTAAAGTCTAATTTCAGTTCAACCATTCAACTTTTAAAAAATACTTCCCTCTCACTACAAAATTTATCCTACAAACATTCAATATTATGAAGAATTAGAGTGATTACTTACGTAGAAACAATTAAAAAAATTTTTTTATTGTGACTGGTGGGACAGGCATTTGTGACTAGTGGGACAAGCACAAAATGTCTACATCAAGTTATTGATTTAAAAGACTTTTATATTATTTCAACCTTAGAAACATTATTGTTTATATATTTAACTATAAATTATTTAGGATAATTAAAAAAAACTAATTAAAAAACACAAATAAAGGATTTAGCATGCTGACAACATGATCTTGATAAACTTAGGTGTTAATTAATAACGAACATAAAAAAATTTGTTCTTGAAACTATAATAATAAATATGTTAATCAATAACAAACATAAAATGAACTTGTTCTTAATATTATTAAATCTACATTTTACTCGAATACAATTTAGTACGGCTGAAAAGTTACTAGGAGAGAAAAATCGATTTTCTTATTGATTAAAAATTTTTTTTTACATATTAGTGAAATATAAACTTTTAATAATAAATTAAGACTAAATTAGAATGAATGAGAGAAATTTTTAAATTTTAGTCATTTTCCCATTTTGCATGGAATGCCCCTTTTGTATTTATATATATATTTATTTAATGTTTTTTTTCAATATTGTATGAGTCTCTTCACTAGAAAATTCACTTTTTGATAGTAATTTGGAAAATTTAATCATTTATTTCTTTGATAAAAGACGGAAACATATTTTACTGACAGAAAATAATCAACTGATACAATTAGTGACCTAGTATTGCCAATTTTTTACCCCTGTATAATAAACCCAAGAGTATTTAATAAATATTCATTTATTGTTTATCAGAAAAATTATTCATAAATATTTTAAAAATAAATTTGTTAAATGAAAATAAAAACAGAAAGTTTGAATTTGTTGTATAAAAGTGAGCTGATAAGCGCTGTTAAAATTTATCCGACAATTAGAAACGCTACTAACACTTTATGCACTAATTATTGACATTCTTTATTTTGTTATTAATGACCAATCAAGATATTGTGAATATCTAATATTGTTGATTGTTTTGTTTTTGTTTTATTTATAGAAAAGAGTTTAATGTGAATAGATGAAAAAAATAATTAGAAATGAGCGCTTGAAAAGAGTGGTTTTTTGCATTGTTAGAAATAATATTAAAATTATAGGACAAACAGAAGGAAAGTTTCATAAATTAGCACTTGAATTTTGATTTCAGTAAAAAATAAAAATTAAATGCATCTTTTTGAATATTTAAGCCGAGATTGAAACATAAAAATTAATAATTTTCAATTTTAACTATTTTTAAAAATTAATATCTATTCTTTAAATTTTTGATGTAATTTAAAATTAAAAGACGGATTGGATGTTTATAAACTCCTTGTAAAATTAAAAAATTTGAATATAAAAATGACTTTTACTAATCAACTTTTTTAACAAAATGTAGCTTTGAATATTTTTAATAATATTTATTGTATTTCTTTCCGTTGAATACGAATTTGAAGTTAGAATTAAATATCAAGAAAAAATTAACATTTTTACATATTTTTTCTTTCAAAATTATATTATTCACATCGGATTTACGATGATAACCTTTCAATTAGTTTCAAAACTTTTGATGTTCATTAAAATATAGTTTTTTTTTCTTTTGGATTTATAAATCTTAAAACAAGCTATTTAAAAAAATGAAAATTTATCCAATTTTTGATATTAGAAAGTAACATTAAGCTATTTCTATTCAAAATTTGATGCTCAGAAAAAATCTAACCGAGCCTGAGGAACTTTTACCATAAAAAATAATGATCTTTACCGTGATCATGATTTACATGAAAAAAAGTATTTTTAAATGCATGTCCCAATTCCTGTCAAGGATGTCCCAATTATTGTACCAACAAAAAATTCGGCAATTTCTTTAAAAAAACAACTAAAATAGATATCTTCTTTTATTACTAAATATTTCATATTTTTCACTATAAAATTTTCCAATTACAAAGTCCGAATAAAGAATATTCAACTGATATTACCAATGAATGCACAGAAAAAAAGGTTCACTTGAGCCAAGAAAATATTTTTCTTCCTGATTATAGTTTTTAAAAATATTTTTCTTCCTAATTAGTTCTTGATAGAAGTAAATTTTCTTGTCTTGAGAAAATTTCTCTCTTGCTTCAAAAAATTAAATATAAAGATAGAAGTAAATTTTCATTAATATTTTTATTGATTAAAATGTTAAATGGGAAGATCAAATAATATTGAATTATTTTTTTTCATTCAATATGTATAATTGCACGCTCAAATAATATAAAATGGGTATCAAATATTCAAGAGAAAAATTTTCTCAAGGTGAGAAAATTTTTTTCTCAGCTTAAGTAGGAAACGCTGCTTCCCTAAAGTATCTAAAAATCTTGATCAAATATAAAAATTTATTGTATCAAGTATTTATGATAATTTGAATTTAAAAAAAATGACTTCCACCAAGAATAGAATTTCAAGAAAAATTTTTACTTCGGCCAACACAACTTCGGTCTTCCTTCAAGCGACCGAAAATTTTCTTGAGCCAAGAATTTTGTTCTCCAGTTAAGAAATTTTTCTTTCTGTAGTAGCTTTAAATATCGCGTTAATAATTGTCAATTCTACTTTATTATTTTAAATTCGAATATTAAAAATAAAAAAAAAAGCGAAGCTTAATCATCGATCATACCCAGTTAAGAAAATGTAAAACAATTCTCAATCCTCGAAACTAAAAAAGGTCGATAAAAAGTTATTGCGAATGTTAATGACCTGAGAATAAATTTAAGTCATCTCGAGTTTCTCATTACCAGAACACAAACAGATCAGAATAAAGAGCAACTCTTAGAGAGTGAAGCTTAGAGAGTGCAGACATAATATATCAGTTCAAGTATTAAGTCCAGCTTAGGGTGTGTCTCAAATAACTACGAGAAAATAGTTATCTGATGTCGCGGTTAAATCTCCAGTTCCGCTACCTATGCTCTGCAATATTCAATATAATTATGATAAATATAAATATAAATACAGTATTTGCTTTACACTACTAACCGTCTAAGTACTTAAGTAGTATCTAGTACTGTACAGTTCCTCGCGTGATTCTCTTCAATTTTTAGCCTTGTTATTAGCTCCATCAGAACCTTACTCAAATGTCTCAGTCTGAGATTTAATTCCAGTGCCATTCATTTTTTATCCATTACTTACCAGGTATATGCACTGTGTATTAGCCGCTCACCACTGCAATTATTGCATATCCTTTCTAATCATCATTACACTCGTACTTGTACTCGTACCCGTTGTCTATTCAAATCGATCGTTTACGTTATTATTTTCCAATGGACGCTGCTATTTTCCACATATACAACCCATTATTATTACTACGCTTATTATTGTTTTTATATTATTCCTCTTTTTTGTTCAAATAATCATCTCCATTTTTACAGAGCTGATGCTGTTTGATTACCGGACGGTATTGCATTCCATTGGTATCCGTTCTTTTTTATTACTTATTTTTTAATGACGGTTTCAAAAAAATTCTTCAATTTGTTGGTTTTTTTGTTATTTTTATATTAAGTACAGAAATTGAGTGATTTAAAGAAATATTATAAGAGAAATTTTTATCTTTTAACTAAGGAACTCAGTCATTTTGTATTAACTTGAATAATCTTATAAAATGCACTGAAAAAATGACTCCGTCATTAAAAAAAGAAGATATTTTTTCTATTTAATTTTGTTTTTAGATATAAAATTCTTTAAATATTTAAAATGACTACAATTTGTTAATAAAAAGAAGGAAAAAGTTTGATTCTAGTTTTTGAATTTGAAAATATTCCCGCATCCGCCATTTTGACTAATAAGCTCAGCCATTTTGTATAAACTTGAATAATCTTATTAAATGCACTGAAAAATAACTCCTTAATCAAAAAAGAAGATATTTTCTCATTTAATATTGTTTTTAGAAATAAAATTATTTGCATATTGAAAATTGCTACAATTTTTTAATAAAAAGAAAGAAAAAAGTTTGATTATAATTTTTTAATTTAAAAATTTTCCCACGTCCGCCATTTTAACTGTAACAAGCTCAGCCATTTTGTATTGACTTAAATAAATTTCAAAGTGCACTAAATGCACCAGATTTTATCTTTTTTTAGTTTTAAAAAGCAAAATTCTTATCAAACAATTTTTTTTTTCAGTGTAGCAAGGTGAAAGCCCCAATAGATGATCACGTACCAGTATGTGATCACTCCATGTATTTGTATATCTATATTCACAAATATAGGTATACAAATACATGAAGTGATCATATACTGGTACATGATCATCTATTGGGGCTTTTACCTTATTAGAAAAAATTAAATTTTCAGAAATAATAATCGACATAATCAATAAAAAACCCTTCGGAACATTATTTATCATTTATAAAACAGAAAGAATGTCGATTGGTGGAAGCAAATAAGTGAATAGATTGTGTGCAGTTCTATACTAATCCGCGGATGCATACGGAAAAAGCATTCAGAATAACAATGCAATGTGTCTTTTACCGGCGACGCATACAAATGTTACTACCTTATCTGGAATACTCTATTCTACATATATATAAATATATCCACAAAGTTGGATGAAAAAAGTGTACGGCAGTAATCAAAAATGCGATCCGCCAATTAAAGGATTTTATTGATTTTTAAGTGGAATAAACAGATAAATAAAATGGTTTTTATTAGCACCAATAATTTTTTACTGTCCAGCTTTGGAATGGAATTTTTTATCCATAGATTGTATTGTAACAGACGAATGGTTAGGAAATGTTTTTAAAACGACCAAGCACTTAAACGAATGAAAAGCGATACCGTAGCTATTCTATTGTTTTTCAATTTATTTCCGACCGACAAAATGTAAATTTTTTACGCCGATTTATTGTACTTTATGGATACTTTTATATTTCAGTCAACTTTACCGTCTATGCTTTATTGCCGCCAGTGGTAACAATGCGATTGTGATTGGGTATCAGTTTTATTCTCATTTTAAAAGTAACAGTCTGGATACACTCTCGAGTAAAAATGTGAAACGTAGATTTACCAGATTGCACGTTAACTACCATTTTTAACTCGCAAAACTCTTAAATTTCAGTTGCATGCTTTACGGTAGCTTAAGTTGTAGCACTCCTGACAAGTATTCAGAATAAACCGGGTTCAATTCCTGGCTTGAGTCTGAGGCAACTTTTTTTTTTTTAATTTGCTTGCAATTAATTTTTGATATCTAAATTGTTATTTTTAATTTCAATGTTCAATTATAATGAGGTTTTTGATACTTTTTTTTTTGTGTCCAAAAATCACGAATTATCTAAAAATTTTTTATTAGACATTAAAGCTTTTCTATTTACACAAAAATGACCATATCTTCGAAATTATTGATTTTAGAAAAATTTTCAGATACCAAATTTGCTCAAAATTTAATTTTCTGCAATTTTTGTTTGAAACTTTCTTTCTAAAATCAAAAATTTCAAACTTACAGCCATTTTGAAAACTATACAATTTTTCCAAAAGAATATAACCTCAAAATTATAAAAATAGTGGTCATATATTGAAAAATATCATTTTAGGAAAATTTTCAATGTTATAAAAACTTGTTCAAAATTTATTTTTCCACAACTTTTCTTTTCAAAAATCAAAAATTTCAAACTTAAAGCCATTTTTAAAACCATACAATTGTTTCAAAAGAATATAACTTCAAAATTATAAAAATAGTGGTCATATCTTGAAGAAATATCAATTTTACAAAAATTTTTAATGATATAAAACTTGTTCAAAATTTATTTTTCTACAACTTTTCTTTCAAAAATCAAAAATTTCAAATTTACAGCCATTTTTAAAACTATACCATTTTTCTAAAAGAATATAACTTCAAAATTATAAAAATAGTGGCCATATCTTGAAGAAATATCAATTTTACGAAAATTTTCAATCATACAAAATTCATTTTTCTACAACTTTTCTTTCAAAAATCAAAAATTTCAAACTTATAGCCATTTTTAAAACTATACAATTTTTCCAAAAGAATATAACTTCAAAACTATTAAAAAATGACCATATCTTCAAGATTATTAATTTTAGAAAAATTTTCAGATACCAAAGTTGCTTAAAATTTAATTTTCTACAACTTTTGTTTAAAATTTTATTTTCTTTATCAAAAATTTCAAAGTTACAGCCATTTTTAATCCTAGATAATTTTTGAAAAAATTGAAAACTATCCTAATCATAAAAATTTGGTCATATTTTGAAATTAAAACGAAGATAATATATAAAAAAAAATCCAAAATTTTTTAATATAAATTTTAAAAATGTTAAATGTTTTCAATTAAAAATCTAAGAAGAAATGTTAAAAGTAGCTCTCAAATTTGCTTAAAAAAAAGTTTTAATTATTCAATTTTTGTTGAGCTAAAAAAAATTTTTAAATTTCCTACAAAACTGAGTCAATCTCAAATAAAAAAAATAAAGCAATTGGATGATACACTCAGAAGTAACATAACGCTCTCGTCTTAAATTCTTACGTAATTGATATAAATTAAAATAAATGAATAAGACCAAAAATGTGTGGGAAAAATTTATTTAAATTAACCAAAGTGTATAATAATGAGATAGACGACTGGGACTAGGAAGACAACTGGGGACATCCATCACCGGATTATCATATGATGATAGCTCCGTCTGTTTAGCTCTATATCTCTCTATATGTACTCACTCATACCATTACCAGATCGCTCTATCGTGTACCAGGTATACACTATGTACTAGTTACTAGTAACATAACCACTCAGCGTACGCCAGATAGAGTCTGGAGTCTAGACCTAGACCAGAATCAAATGAGACGTGTATTTGTGAAGCTTAGATACATATAAACTATGTGTGCAGTACATATATAGATATGTTTATATAATATAACCTCATGACAGTCGGGTGTACATAGACGTGGTCTAGTCTAGACTAGACTCTAGGCTAGACATAGATACACCTATCAGTACAACACACTAATTAACGGCGAACAAACACTCTGTCAATCGATACGTTTGATACCAGCTTGTGCTCACTGAGTATTCAAATCCAATCTGCATCTAATTACTGCTAATCCCGACTTTGCTTTTGTTTCAATCAAATTACTGTATTTTTAATCAGCTCGGTTTGATTATTGTAATCTCATGATGTTCTTTGAGAAATTCGGGCCAATTTATCTCCTTATACTTTTTTTCTATCTCCAATAGTTTCCAAGTTATCGCAAATTTTGTAATGTATCTTACTGAAAATTTGTCGGAGTTACTAATACAAGGTCGTGGGTTCGATTCCCGTCAATATTTTTTTCTTAGTTGGTAAGTTTGTTTCGAATAAGAAGAAATAAAAATACAATTCAACCTAAATTTACCTGATAAAAATTAATTAGTTCGGTAAATTAATATCTTTTACATATAATTATTTTAAATTAATCAGAGTACATAAAATAAAGTTTTTAAAATCTAAAAGTCCACGACTGATAAAGCTCATTGAATTTTTAATGTTTCGCATAAGAAATCCTGCAATTATTTCTTAAAAAAACTTATAGATCCATTCAACTGTTTCTACCAGCGAGAATAATTTTTTCCGGGCGCCATCTACCGGAATTTTCCAAAACTTTAGAACTCTAAAATAGTCCCAACAATTGTAAATTTCCATAAGAAATTCCAAACCTTCTAGAGTATTTAAATTTTGCTAAAAAAACTTTTTTTTGATACTTTTTTCCTTAAATTGCGGTAAAGATCATAAGTAGCTATATTTAGTTTATCAAGAGAGCGCCACTGTCGTAATCCGACACATATGCAAGCAATTATTCAACCAAAATAAAAAAGTAGTTCTTCAGTTTGTTCTTCCCGGAAAAATTTGAAATAAGAAGCTTCGCTATAAAATCCGCCAGATGGCTTCGCGCTCTCGCTTCCAAAGACTTGTAATCCACAGTATATAATAATAAAAAAGAACATTGATAACCAGAGGCTATTTATGGCCTGGAAAACGTTTTGCAAGATACTTTGCATAATGAGCCATGTAAAATTAATAATTAACTTCTTTTTAGTGCTAAATACTTCCATAAATAAATCCCAGAATCGTAAATGCGAGACCGCGGGTTCAATTCCCGACTAGATTTTTTTTTTCATCTTGCAAATTAATAACGACGTCTCGCCTGACGGAAAAACTAGCAATAATTAGCAATTAACCCGATGTATTATTAGCGGTTGATTATAAAACTTTCATCGGCAAATTGAGTGCTCTGAAGAGCATACCGGCAGACTGGTGAGCTGGTGTGAGTCTTCAGTCTGATAGCGAAGAGAGAGCTATATTGGTCGGATTATATATATACAGATCTGGCATACACAATACATAATATGTAACAAGAAGCGTCTGCGCGGTAAATCAGTAATGACACCACACAGTGCATTGTCTTGTCCGTCTAGCCGTAGTGTCCTATTTGCCCATTTTCCACCTTCATCCACCCTCACACCAGACCAGCACGTCTTTTAGTCCCCCCTGGCCCCTCCCCACCCACCGAGCGTCGATTCACACCCGCCCGATCTCATGATGCGCGTCTGGGGCACTACGTCTAGCTTCATAAATTGTCCTATTATGCAAACTACCTTCACTTCTCACGAGGTCATGCCATTTTTTTCCTCCTCCTGCTTTGCCAAGCTGCTTCAACTCTTTATTATTTTATTTCATCATGTTTTACCGTGAAATTTTGTTAAACAAGAGATTTCGAGGGAAATATAAGGAAATGTGTCGAGAGTTGTTGAGTTTACACTCATTAGTAGACGCATCTAGGGGGCCCACTTGTTCCAAATTTACTAACTATCATCAAAAGCTGACTCCGAGACTGAAAACTCTATTGTACTTTGTTGGCTCCAAGGAAATCAGGTCATTTATCAAGATCTTTTTTAAAAAAACCTTAATTGTATTTTTCCACTTTAGATAGAAGTCACCGTATCTTGGGAATTATTCATTTTAGGAAAATTTTTAATTCAAAATTTGATTTCTTATAACTTTTGTTTCAATTATTTTTTTATAAAATAAAAATTTTCCAAACTAAAACTATTTTTATAAAATAAAAATTTTCCAAACTATAACTATTTTTGTTACTATAAAACGTTTCCAAAAATATACAATTTTTCAAATTATAGAAAAGTGATTTTATCTTGGAAAATACTAATCTTAAAAAAATTTTTAATGAAACAAAACTCATTCAAAATTTGAATTTCTAACATTTTTGTTCCAACAATTTTTTCAAAAATCAAAAATTTCAAAGTTACCGATATTTTTAATAATATACTAGCAACCTTACAGTCACTATGTGACTGCCATGACTCGTAAACTATAAATATATAAAACTTTGCTTTCATAAATAATGATTTTTGTTAAATTGGACTGTACTTTCTTAACTATTGACATTTTTAAAGGTATAAGCTCATCTCGATGTTACACTCATCAAGAGCTTTCATTTGAATACCCACATGCATTTTAATATATTTTTCATATATACATATATATAATATATATAAACATATGAAAAATTGATGTGGGTACTCAAATGAAAGGTCTTTATGAGTGTAACATCGGGATGAGCTTATATCTTCAAAAATGTCAATAGTTCACAAAATACAAGGTCATTTCTTAATTATTGACATTTTTTAAGATATAAACTCATTTCGATGTTACACTCATCGAGACATTTCATTTAAGTACCTACATGGCATTTTTTATATATTTGATATATAGGATATTTGTGAAATATCTAAATATATGAAATATATGAAAAATTAATGTGGGTACTCCAGTGAAAGGTCTTTATGAGTGTAACATCGAGATGAGCTTATATCTTTAAAAAAGTCAATAGTTCACAAGATACGAGGTTATTTCTTAATTGTTAACATTTTTCAAGATATAAACTCATTTCGATGTTACACTCATCGAGACCTTTCATTTAAGTACCTACATGGCATTTTTCATATATTTTATATATATGGTATTTGTGAAATATATAAATATATAAAAATATATGAAAAATTGATGTGGGTACTCAAATGAAAGGTCTTGACAAGTGTAACATCAGGATGAGCTTATGTCTTTAAAAATGTTCATAATTTACAAGATACAGCATTTTACAGATAGAGCATTTTCGAATGAAGCTTAAATACTTATCATCATAAATTGACTATTGATGAGAATGATATGAAACCATGAAAAGGCACAAATTTAAGTCAAGCCCCCCGCATGGAAAAATATATGCAATTATATATTTTCACATATATGCGCGCATATAAATGCAATATATATATATATATATATGTCTAGAGATACACAGAAAAAAATTTAACTTGAATCAAGTTAATAATTTTGGAAAGTTTAACTTTCTTGATTTGAGTAAAAAAATTCTCATTCTTAGAAATTTTTTTTTCCAGTGTGCGGGCCTTTGTAATGACACTAAATTTCACTAAAAAAAACCGTTTTTATCATATGACTATCCTGGCCACAAAATTTTGCTTATTCTCTTAATAATATAGATAATCTCGAAAAATATATAACTTTGCAAGTTACACAAAAGTGGCGATATTTTTGAAAATATCATTCTTAAAAAAATTTTCAATGAAACAAAACTTCTTCAAAATTTGATTTTCTACAACTTTAGTTTATACTATTTTTTTTTTTAAATCAAAAACTTCCTAATAAAAACAATCTTTGCTATAATATAATGTTTTTTTTTTTAAATTCTCTGCTCAAAACAATTTTTTTATTTTTAATTTCAGGTACAAATGGTAAATAACAACGCGAAAAAAGGGCTAGGAAACACAGATTTACCTTCAATCGAAATGGATGCGAGTGTTGAAAAGAAACAGGCCATATGGCGGAAAACTCGGCAACGTTACGACCAAACATAATTGCACCAGCCAATTTTCAATCAATCAAACCTATACATAAATAAAATAAATTAATTACTTATAGATAAATTGTATGATAATTTACATGTCAAAATTCAGCATCTGATACCCAACAAGTATAATTTTAAACTGGCAAAATATTTATATTAATTTTTCTAGAAATAATTATCCTAAGCTCTTTTCCTTGATCAACCAAAAAGTGATCAGTGATTAGTGTTTGGTGGTGATAAAAGTAATGAATAATTAAGTATAAATCTAAAAAAACCCGTTTGTGCAAGTAGAAGTCGGGTTTTAGTGCAAAAAGTGAATTAGTGTCCAAAGTTTGTGAAATAAAATAATTAATCATAAAAGCAAGAGGAATAACAAAATAGTTTTAAAAAGTAAAAACCGAGACCAGGGGAGTGATGACAGGAATAAAACTCCAACAAAGTAAAACTAAAACGAAAACAGAGACTGATGATCAGCAGCATTGGAAGACCGGCGAAGAACTACTGGATTGTAGATGGTGCTATTAGCAGACTCCGGTATAAAATAGAGTTTTTATCGTCTAACCGAAAACCAACTGACAATTAGTCAGCGACATTCTCCATCAGAGGAACCCTTTTAGCTTTTATTCTTTTAGTTATTTTTTAACACCTCCCATTTTTTTATCCAAAACTTTCCTTATTTTTAATTGTCATTATACTTATGTTACTTTTTTTTTATTCCAGGCTCGAGAGTATCGCTTTTCTTAATATTGAAAATTGAATTTTTGGTGTGTGGTTAAGGTAAAATTTTTATTTATTTATTATTAATTATTATTTATAACTATTTTTTACAATTATTTCAATCATCCAGATTGTTAATTCACTGGAATTTTTATTATTTATTCCAAGTCTAATTGATAAATTATTTTATTCAATTCAATACTTGCCGGTGACAAAATTTGGAATTTTAACGCGGAGAATCCGGATTCGATCCCCGGCGCAGTCAATTAAAAAAATTTTTTTTATTTATATTCAATATTCTATCAATTTTTTTGTTACTAAAATTTAATCTAAATAACCAGATGTTTTTTATTCAAAATGATTTTTAATAATTCGATAAATCATTTTAATTTAAATAATATTTCTAAAGTAAAGTTATTGTTTAGTTCGACCGTCACTTTGTTTTGTTAGCATAAAAAAATCGATAAATTAACACTTTGAAACTTTTTTTCTGTTTGATGATAAAATTCAACATTTGAGATTTTTTATCAGTTAAATTTGTCTAGAAAAATATTTCTTGACAAAACTGCGTTGTAATTTAACCAAGATACTCTCAGAAGTTCGAAAAACCCCAAAGAAATAAATTTTTCCGCAAAATTTTGCAAGTAGTCAAACAAACTTGCCGAAAAGTTGAGAATTTCAAAAGTTGTCTTATAAGTTCAACTTTGACTTTAAATAACTTTCGAATGAGTAGATTTATAAAAAATCATAAGACCTTTTTTGTAGACCATCAAATTTTCTCCAAAAATGTACTCTAATTTTTTCAGTCCGACAATTCTTTAACGAGTTACAGAGTTCGAAAGTTTACAACCAAAATATCAAGTGATCTAACTTTCAATAAAAATTTTATAGCGAAAAACTTGATAGAAATTAATTAAGTTTTCATTAATTTAATGTCCGCATGCTAAAGAATTTGTTATGTCTTTGTCTGGCGATTCATGCTCATTAAATTCAACCGTCTGATATTTCGTTACGATTCCGATTGTCAAGATCAAATTCCTCTGTACTCATTACATTACTAGTTAAATTACACGTAACAGATATTCGTTTTCTTTTCCACGATTTAATGAGCTCTTAGCAATCCTAAAAATTTTTTAAACTTCCCTCAATCAAAATTAATCATTTTCAAAAGATTTTAGCCTGAAATTCCTTAAGATTTTTTTTAATTTCCAAATTTTTCTAAAGTTAATTTTTTTTTCTGTATTTTTACTATTTTTTTAATTAAAAATTCTCATTTTCAAAATTTTCAATATTTTTACTCTTAAAAGTCCTTCAAAATTTTCAAAAATTAAATGAAAAAAATTTTTTTTTAACATTTTAATAATTTCAAGTAAAAAATTTGATATTTTCTAAAAATTTTGATTTTTTCTGCAAAAAAAAAACAAAATAACTTACTTAGCCTGAAATTCCTTAAGATTTTTAAAAATTTTCAAATTTTTCTAAAATTAATTTATGTTCTACAATTTTACTCTAAAAATTTTTAATAATTTTACTCTAAAAAAGTCTTCAAAATTTTCAAAAATTAAATAAAAAAAAATTTTTTTTAATTACAAGTAAAAAATTAGATATTTTCCAAAAATTTTGATTTTTCCTGCAAAAAAACAAAATAAAAGCTCGAAATTTCTTAAAATTTTTAAAAATTTCCAAATTTTTCTAAAATTAATTTTTTTCTACAATTTTACTATTTTTTCTTTATTAAAAATTTTCATTTCCAAAATTTTCAATAATTTTACTATTAAAAGTCCTTGAAAATTTTCAAAAGTTAAATTCAGAATTTTTTTTTTTAATTTCAAGTAAAAAATTTGATTTTTTTTTTAATTTTGATTTTTTTCTGCAAAAAAAAAAAACAAAATAACTTACTCTTAGCCCGAAATTTCTTAAAATTTTTAAAAGTTTCCAAATTTTTCTAAAATTAATTTTTTTTTACATTTGTACTATTTTTTTTTTATTAAAAATATTCAATAATTTTACTTTCAAAATTTTCAAAAATTAAATTAAAAAATTTTTTTTTTAATTTCAAGTAAAAAATTTGATATTTTCCAAAAATTTTAATTTTTTCAACAAAGTAACTTAAAAAATAAATCAAAATAAAATTTCTCAAATTTCAACAAACTAAAATCTCTATATTGAAGCGATCTTACTTCAAAAAACTTACATTAATTTCTTAAAAAGTCAAGAATCTTGAAAATCTAAAAGATGTTTAAAAAAAAAAAATAAAAAACGAGTAATTATAATTGTGAAAAATAAAATAAAAATCCTCTTTAGAATATAATGATGATTAGCGAGTAATTGAGGTTGTTGGTTGCTCTGATGTAGTAGACTACTTACATCCGTCGTAGGAGCAATGAGGGTAGTACAGCTAATAGCCACTCAATGGAACTGTTGAGTTGCATAATACTACAACCCTTTATATACTCTGACTCGCACCCGACCTTTGATCCCCCATCTCCAGGCCGGATAAAAAAAAAACAACCTTTTTTTCTTCCACTCGTTGACTTTTGATCATTTTTTTCATTAAATATTTCCATTAATATTTATTAATTGTAACGCAGCGGGTGACCATAAGGGCGATGCTTAATGTGTGGTCAGCGAGAAGGTAAAAGGGCTGACAAGTGGCCCCTTGTGTGGCAATGGTCCTTGGGCAGGCCCAACTAAATTTAAAATCTTGGGGTTTATTTGTCAGCAATAGAGTGGATGCTGGAGGATTTTCTCCCTTGGCACGCTCCTCAATCGTCCCACTCAGACAGAATCATTAGTCTATGACTCGCGGGCTTTTAGAAGTGCGCTACTCTTACTAACTCTCTCTCTATATCTCTCCAAAAGAGTATAGACTTAAATGCCCCTCTTTTATACATTATATTTTGTATTTTGATTATTATTTTAAAATACACCCCTTGTATCTCTTTTATTGTCTGGGTTTTGTCAGTTCTACCTTCAGACAGACACTTTTCGGGGTATTTATTGTTATTGCTTTGTTTTGATCCACGCGTGTTGAGATTATTTATTTTGATTTAAAATGTTAGAAAAAAAATTTTTTGCTTTGAAAAGAAATCAAAAATTAATTATTTTTAACTTTAATTCAACAAAACATTACCTAAAACATTTTTTAGATCCTAGAAAATTCGGCTGATTGATTCGGAAAATTGAATTTTTTTCTATAAAAAGATTCTATAAAAAAACGAAAAATTTCGAAAAAAGTGTTTTTTTCACATAACTTCGAGATTTCTTTTCAGATCGTTTTTGACAAAATAAAATAATTATTAAAGCTCAAAAAATCACGTCGATCGCCACCAAAAACGTGGAAATTGGTTGATTGGTTCATGAGTTATCGGTGTCGAAAAAATTCAGAAAAAGTGAATTTTTTTAATTTCTCTAAGATTTACAGTTCGATCAGTTTGTGTTCAAAAGTATATCATAGATTTTAAAAAACTGCGTGGAATTCTGCCAACCGTATGAAAATCGATTCATTCATTTAGAAATTATTGCAGTTTGAAAATTCAAAAAATACTGTCTTATTAAACTTCTATCAGACTTTTGAGCTCTTCGAGCTCAAAAGCATACAAAAGCTATTTCTTTAAGCTCGGAGAGCTCAAAATAACACACAAATAGTATTTTTGAGCTTGAAGAGCTCAGAAACGTCATAAGTGCAATTTCAAGCGTTTAGGTATGGAATTGGCGGGAAGCTGCAGGGATGGCCTTTAGGGTCAACCGTTTTCCAGATTTTTGTTTTTATCAAAAGATTAATTAAAACACAAAATTTCAATAAGAATTCTTTAAAATCGGCAAAAAATAAAAAATTTCCATTTCCAGTAAAAGCTATAAATTTTAATTAAAAAATTTTATTTTACAAATTTTTCATTATTAACATCATATATTCGCCATAAAATAGAATAATTCCACAAAAATTTTATTTTATAATCTATTTTATTAAGAGAAAAAGAAAAATTTTGTTTCCAAGATAGCCATATGATTAAATCGGTTTTTTTTTTGGTGAAATTTAGTGTAATTTCAAAGGTCTTTACTTGAATTTGAGCCTTTTAAACATTTCATATCATTCTCACCGATAGTCAATTTATGATGATGAGTATTTAGACTGCATTCGAAAATGCTCTATCTCTAGATACATAATTAAAAAATTACCTTGTATCTTGTGAACTATTGACATTTTTAAAGATATGAACTTGTCCCGATGTTACACTCATCGAGACCTTTCATTTGAGTACCCACATCAATTTTTCATATATTTATATATATTATCTATATATGTATATATGAAAAATAAATAAAAAATGCATGTGGATACTCAAATAAAAGCTTTCGATGCGTGTAACATCAGGATGAGATTATATCTTTAAAAATGTCAATATTTATGAAAGTACAGTGCAATTTAACAAAAGTCATTATTTAATAAAGCAAGGTCGCTAGTAACCTTTAATGTTACAAGCAGTAAATCAGGGTTTTAGTCATGGTACATCAGATGACATGATAATTGAAGTTTACGTACATATAAATTAAATTCGGAAAAAATTATTTAGGCTACATTCGAAAATGCTCTATCTCTAGATACATAATTAAAAGATTACCTTGTATCTTGTGAACTATTGACATTTTTAAAGATATAAACTTATCCCGATGTTACACTCATCAAGACCTTTCATTTGAGTACCCACATCAATTTTTCATATATTTATATATGTTACATATATGTATATATAAAAAATATGTTAAAAATGCATGTGGGTACTCAAATGAAAGCTCTCAATACGTGTAACACCGGGATGAGCTTATATCTTGAAAATATATATTATATATATGTATTTAGTAGTATATATGAAAAATATATCAAAATGCATGTGGGTACTCAAATGAAAGCTCTTGATGAGTGTAACATCAGAATGAGCTCATATTTTTAAAAATTTCAATATTTAAGAAGATACAGTGCAATTTAACAAGAGTAATTATTTAATAAAGCAAAATTTAATTGATTTATAGTTCATAAGTCACGGCAGTCACATAGTGACTACAAAGTTACTAGTTTTGATTAATTTTTACATTATACTTTTGATTCTAAAACTAAAAATGTTTCTTTATTAAAAAACCAATTTTCAATTTTTAAAATTCGTTTAAAAATAATTTTATTTGTGGATAAATATTTCTCTTTAGTTTAGAAGTTTTTTTTTTAATATACAAATCAAGGATCATTTGTCTATGTGCAGATAATTTAGACCACATTTTTTACCGACTGAAGATAAAAATCCGTCAAACAAAGAAGTTCAAAACCAAGAAAAAAAATTCTTAGATTTTTAAACTAATTTTCTTTAAAATAATTGCTCGTTTTTAGCATTCAAAAATTTGAACATTTTTTTTCGGATGATAAAATCTTCAATAATTACCATTTTGTCCATCTTCATTGAAAAAAAAAAAAATAACCAACTTGATACTTTCAATTTCAAAAATTTCCGCTCGTAAAAACAGCGAAGAAGACTAAAGAAAAGACAAGAAGAGATGGGCCTGTAAAATCGGGTTTAAATGACAAAATTCAAAAAAATCTCCACAAATCATAAACATCAACTCTTGTTGATCCACAAGAAATCCCTCATGCATCCATATATTTATATATATATGTATATTTAAAAGGGGTGAGGGGAGAAGCTTGTGATGAGGGGAAAGGAGAGACCGCGGGTCTAGACTGGCGGCAGACAGTGGCAAAACGAGGATATGTCTGTCTCTGTCGTTGGAGAACCGCGGCATCTAAAAGAGGTTGTGTCTGTCTCAGTCTTTAAGCGGACGCGTAACATACATTATTGCCAGCTATGTGTATGCGGTGTAGTATAGATTGAGTATACAGGAGAGATAAAGCGGACTGCGATAGGATGAATAAAACTGATAAAAAAAGTTTAAAAATAAAGTACCCAGTAAAATAAGACTACAAGTAAGAATAAGACAAAACATGGACCGATTTACGGTATCGTCATCTGTTGGCTACTGCGCCCGCGCCTTTATAACTTTTCGAGTCTCATTCTTTCAATCTTGGGTTATTTTTATTTTATTTTATTTTATTTCATTTCTTTGCGGCGAAATACTTAACTTTAGTCGTGTGTAACCACGCGAATCGCCAGCTCGAACCTGGCTTCATAAAATGTCTCATCACGTCTTACTCTTACTCTTTCATTTTATTCTTCCTCTACTCGGGTTATTCATTTCTCCAACTTCTTACACGGTTAAAAGTATTTGTGTGTGGATTTGTGAGTGTTGAGTGTCTACTCGCCCTCTGTTTAAACTCTAGAACCTCGGGATGTGACGCCAATGCAAGCGCTGCAAGCAACAGGTATTACTGTCGGCACGTTTTAACTCGGAATTTTTCTTCCACTTGTTTTCCAGGCCATAAATAGCCTCTGGTTATCGATTTTCTCTTTTATTATTATATACTTCGGATTACAAGTCTTTGGAAGCGAGAGCGCAAAGCCATCTGGCGGATTTTATAATCAACCGCTTATAATACATCGGGTTGATTGCTAATTATTGCTAGTTTTTCCGTCAGGCGAGACGTCGTTATCAATTTGCAAGATAATAAAAAAATCCTGTCAGGAATCGAACCCGCGGTCTCGCATTTACGATTCCGAGATTTCCTTATTAAAGTATTTAGCACTAAAAAGAAGTTAATTATTAATTTTACATGGCTTAATATGCAAAGTATCTTGCAAGACGTTTTCCAGGCCATAAATAGCCTCTGGTTATCAATTTTCTCTTTTATTATTATATACTGTGGATTACAAGTCTTTGGAAGCGAGAGCGCGAAGCCATCTGGCGGATTTTATAGCGAAGCTTCTTATTTCAAATTTTTCCGGGAAGAACAAACTGAAGAACTAATTTTTAATTTTGGTTTAATAATTGCTTGCATATGTGTCAGATTACGACAGTGGCGCTCTCTTGATCAACTAAATATAGCTACTTATGATCTTTACCGCAATTTAAGAAGAAAAGTATCAAAAAAGAGTTCTTTATAACAAAATTTAAATACTCAAGAAGGTTTGGAATTTCTCATGAAAATTCACAATTGTTGGAACTATTTTGGAGTTCTGAAGTTTTTGAAAATTCCAGTAGATGGCGCACGGAGAAAATTATTCTCGCTGGCAGAAACAATTGAATGGATCTATAAGTTATTTTAAGAAATAATTGCAGGACTTCATATGCGAAACATTATTAAAAATTCAATGAGCATGATCAGTCGTGGACTTTTCGATTTTAAAAACTTTATTTTATGTACTCTGATTAATTTAAAATAATTATATGTAAAAGATATTGATTTACGGAACTAATTAATTTTTATCAGGTAAATTTAGGTTGAATTGTATTTTTATTTTTTCTTGACCGAAATAAACCTACCAACAAAAAAAAATTATTGACGGGAATTGAACCCGCGGACTCGCATTTACGATTCTGAGATTTATTTATTGAAGTATTTAACACTAAAAAGAAGTTAATTATTAATTTTACATGGCTTAATATGCAAAGTATCTTGCAAAACGTTTTCCAGGCCATAAATAGCCTCTGGTTATCAATTTTCTCTTTTATTATTATATACTGTGGATTACAAGTCTTTGGAAGCGAGAGCGCGAAGCCATCTGGACGATTTTATAGAGAAGCTTCTTATTTCAAATTTTTCCGGGCAGAACAAACTGAAGAACTAATTTTTTATTTTGGTTTAATAATTGCTTGCATATGTGTCGGATTACGACAGTGGCGCTCTCTTGATCAACTAAATATAGCTACTTATGATCTTTACCGCAATTTAAGAAGAAAAGTATCAAAAAAGAGTTCTTTATAGCAAAATTTAAATACTCAAGAAGGTTTGGAATTTCTTATGAAAATTCACAATTGTTGGAACTATTTTGGAGTTCTAAAGTTTTTGAAAATTCCGGTAGATGGCGCACGGAGAAAATTATTCTCGCTGGCAGAAACAGTTGAATGGATCTATAAGTTTTTTTAAGAAATAATTGCAGGATTTCTTATGCGAAACATTAAAAATTCAATGAGCTTAGACTTCTTATGCGAAACATTATTAAAAATTCAATGAGCATTATCAGTCGTGGAGTTTTAGATTTAAAAAACTTTATTTTATGTACTCTGATTAATTTAAAATAATTATATGTAAAAGATATTAATTTACCGAACTAATTAATTTTTATCAGGTAAATTTAGGTTGAATTGTATTTTTATTTCTTCTTATTGGAGACAAACTTACCAACTAAAAAAAAAATATTGACGGGAATCGAACCCACGACCTTGTATTAGTAACTCGGACAAATTTTTAGTAAGATACATTCCAAAATTTGCGATAACTTGGAAACTATTGGAGATAGAAAAAAAGTATAAAGAGATAAATAGTCCTGAATTTCTCAAAGAACATCATGAGATTACAATAATCAAACTGAGTTGATTAAAAATACAGTAATTTGATTGAAAAAGCATTTTTAAATTGTTTCTAGTTCTCAATCAAAAACGCAGACTCGGCTATTAAAAGTGAATCAGGATTGCTCCCATGCATACTGCTCCATCCATATAAACGATAGCATCGTTGCTTACGAATTGCTTAATTATATCGGTACACAGTCTTTTTATTTTAAAAATATTTGTTCTCCAGCGAGTCAGAGCTTCATCTGGATAAGCCCCAAGTTGATGCGAGCGTGACTTAAGATTCCAGAACAAGATATATACAAACAAACAACGTTGAATTACTCGTCACGCTGAAAATGCATCCGAGGTACAACAACGCGATTAAGATAAACGGAATTTAAAAATTATAATGATAATATTTAAATAAAGTCCTGGGGACTGTTTTTCAGGACGGTAGGTTCGAGATATCTTAGCTATTTAATAGTGCAGTGAGTAAAGAAAATTTATTCTTCTTTCGAACAATGCACTAAAAAGAAAACAAGAATAAAAACTACATACTTGAATCAAGAAAAAAATTCAATTTTTTTTTCAGAATTTACTGAATTTTTCGTTGGTACAATAATTGGGACATCCTTGACAGAAATTGGGACATATATTTAAAAATACTTTTTTTTTCAGTAAAAATTAGTTACTTTTTATAGTAAAAATTCTTAAGGCTCGGTTAGATTCTTTTTAGCATCAAATTTTGAATAGGAAAAGCTTAAAGTTAATTTCTAATATCAAAAATTTTCATTTTTTTAATTAGCTTGTTCTAAGATTTAGAAATCCAAAAGAAAAAAACTATATTTTAATGAACATCAAAAGTTTTTAACTTAATTGAAAGTCTATCATCGTAAATCCGACGTGAATAATATAATTTTGAAAGAAGAAATGTTTAAAAATGTTAATTTTTTCTTGATATTCAATTCTAACTTCAAATTCGTATTCAACGGAAAAAAATACAATAAATATTATTAAAAATATTCAAAGCTACATTTCAAAAAGTTGATTAAAAAAAGTCATTTTTATATTCAAGTTTTTGGATTTTAAAAGGAGTTTACAAAAATCCAATCCGTCTTTTAATTCTAAATTACTTCAAAAATTCAAAGAATAGATATTAATTTAAAGTAGTTAAAATTGAAAATTATTAATTTTTATTTTTCAATCCCGGCTTAAATATTCAAAAAGATGCAGTTAATTTTCATTTTCTATTTAAACCAAAATTCAAGTACTAATTTATGAAACTTTCCTTCTGTTTGTTCTATAATTTTAATATTATTTCTAACAATGCAAACAACCACTCTTTTCAAACACTCATTTCTAATTATTTTTTCCATCTATTCACATTAAACTGTTTTCTATAAATAAAACAAATACGAAACAATAAAAAATATTAGATATTCACAATCTCTCCATTAGTCATTAATTATAAAATGATAAATGTCAATAATTGGTACATAAAATGTCAGTTGCATTTCTAATTGACGGATAAATTTTAACAGCGCCTATCAGCTCACTTTTAATACAACAAATACTTTAGCAAGCTTTTTGGCAAGTGCAGGCCTACAGCCAGTTATTTTCTTAAATATTGTCACAATAATTGCTCAAACAAATTCAAACTTTTTGTTTTTATTTTCATTTAACAAATTTATTTTTAAAATATTTATGAATAATTTTTCTGATAAACAATAAATGAATATTTATTAAATACTCTTGGGTTTATTATACAGGTGTCAAAAATTGGAAATACTAGGTCACTAATTGTATCAGTTGATTATTTTCTGCCAGTAAAATATGCTTCCGTCTTTTATCAAAGAAATGAATTATTAAATTTTCCAAATTACTATCAAAAAGTGAATTTTCTAGTGAAGAAACTCATACAATATTAAAAAAAAAATCAAAAATATATATAAATACAAACACTAAATGAATATTTATTAAATATTCTTATTATACAGGTGTCACTAATTATAAATCTATAAGAATTCGTTAACACAGTTATATATAAGAAAGTCTCCACCATTTTATGTACACTGATAGAAGGATTAATTAACTATTAATAATTTAATTTATTTAAAGACAATTATTTAATTTATTAAATTTTAATAAATATTTTTTAACATTTAATAAATATTCATTCGGGAGGAAAGTAAATTTATTAATAATTCATAAGTATTTTTTAATAGTTAACAAATATTTATTAACAGTTATAGTATATTACATACCTAGGCCAGTAAAATAAGAAAAGTCTCAGATCACATGTAATTGTTGGCCGAGGCGAAGCCGAGGTTGACAAACATGTGATCTGAGGCTTTCTTATTTACTGGCCAAGGTGTGTATACTATTTTTCTGCTCGACGTAGCCGGAATGTGGCAACTTTGTTTAGCGCAGCGGCCAGAAAGTTGCCACTTTCCGGCCGGAGGGCAGAAAATAAATATTTTGTTGAGTGAATTTGTTTCGCTTGCAATGTCATATGATATGAAGATTGCTTATAAACAAAAATCATCTTTATAAATTATTTGCATTAATTATATTACATTATAATAACGTTTATTGTAAAATACCAAATTCTATCACAGCTCATAATTATCTATTATATTTTTAAATATTAAAAAGGTTAATTTATTTAGTAAATTGAATTATTATTATCATATATTCCAGTTATAGGATTATAAAAAGTGTCAAAAGAAAATTGCTATTTTTGCTTTTTATTTTAAATAAATATTTGTTAACAGTTAACAAATATTCATTAACCATTAATTAATATTTATAAACAGCTAATAAATTGTACTTAATAAATTACTTATTAACTATTAATAAATATTTGTTAACTGTTAACAAATATTTATTAACATTTAATAGATCGTATTTAATAAACAATTTATTAACTGTTAATAAATATTTATTAAATCCTAGGATGTTAAAAAATCATTTATTAACAGTTAATAAAGCTTATTAAATATAAACAAATCCTTCTATCAGTGTAACTTCAAAGAAATCTACTTTACCGACAGTAGAAGCATCTCTTCCCTAAAATTTCCCCTAAAAGCGCTTTAAAATCCAGAAAAAATCCAAATTTCTTCGCTTTTTGGAGCAAAACTTCTTAAATCAACTTCTAGGAAGCAAATATTAAAGAAAATCTGTACTTCCAGAAGAAAAAGACTAGAAAAGCTAATTAATCCAAAAAGAGACATGGGATATGTCCCAGAGAACAAATAAAGCAGATTCGGAAGGAAGTTAGTTTACACGCTCTCACGGTTTGTCTGTTATGTTGTCTGCCGGTTATTGTTGCCGTAGACTCCCGTGTAGACTGTTACTGTCATAGTCACCGGAAATGGTCTACAATTCACTACTGATGACTCACCACACATGACTGGTCTGGTTCGGATGCCGGAGCATCTCTAGCCATTCAGAGTGCTACTGTGTGCGGCCCATTCTTTAAAAGTGTACCATTTACTTTAGAGTACAAGCACACAAACACACGGATGAATCTGAATTTTAATTAGCAGCGCACACAAATGGTATACATAAATGCATATCCCATAAATGCTTATTTAAATTTTAAAAATACCAACATCGGACATCATTACATTGTTTAATCGCACAGAGAATCTATTCAACGGTATTATATAGTAATACGGTGGTTGCTGTGCTAGTGTGCAGTATATAGGATACAGGAACGGCGAACAAGAGCTTGATATCTCGTAACGAGATGTATGCAGATGTTCCACCATTAAATAGAAATAATAATTGATTTCGCTACTGGAAAACCGGTTTAACTATTTCTTCTCTTGGTTTTGATTATCTTGGTGAGGAAATTTTTTTCTGCTGTGGGTAAATCAGAGATTTATCTTCGGTCGGTAAGAAAAATTTTTAAGATTTAAAAAGAAAAAATTTAATTCAAAAGAAAAATTCTTTCATCAAGAAAATAATTTTGGAAAATTTTTATTGACTCTTTATAAAGTAAATTTAACTTTATTTAATAATTGTTGGTCTTGATTAAAGAAAATTAAATTATTAAAAATAATTTTTTTAGTTAAAGAATTTTTCTCTTATTATATAAATCAAATTAATTTCTTTTTTTTTACTGTGAGTTATTCATTTACAAAATGAAATGAAAATTATCATCATAAATTACATATGTATTGTATCACTGATTCTAAATCTTATATTTATTTTTATACTTTTCATGTATTTATCATAATTAGAATTTAACATGAGCGCGCAAGCGCGTGCCTAAATATTAGTGTGGAATTATATATATTTTCATGCTGATGATATATTTGACCAATCACGTTACAAATAGTTTGTTTCCCTGTGTATATTTTCATATTTTTCATCTAAATTATACTTGTGGATTATTATAATCCAAATTCTAAAAACATTATTATTTAAAAAAAATTTTTTTTCACCTAATTAAGTACTATTTTAAGATTTGTAAAGTATTTTATAGTAACTTGTAGTTATCAACTTTTTAATTTCGTAAAAATAGTGGAAATTTGATTTAGTAGATTTTTCTAATAATTATGAATGAAAATTTTGATAATTAAAAATTTATTTTTATACTAATTCTGTAGAAAAATCTTTAAATGACAGGAAAAAAATTTTTTAATAGAATTTCATAAAAATTAAGTCAATATAAAATTTAACAAATTTAAAAAAATTTTACAATTTTATTAAAATTTATTAAATTGTATAGAATTAGATGAAATTTTAGTTTTATAAAATTTTGAAAAATTGAAAGAAATTTCAGATTGGTTTCATAGTTCTATAAAAATTGCTAATATAAAAAATTTCGCAGTTTTATGAAAATTTATAAAATTTTTTTGAAATTCAAGTTTTATAAAATTTTTAAAAATTACAAGAAATTTCACAATTTTATAAAATTATATGAAACTTGTTTTATAAAATTTTAAATAATTAAAAAAAATTTTAGATTAATAAAATCTTATCGAAATTTATTAAATTGCATAGAATTATATAAAGTTTCATAGTTTTGAAAACATTTATAATATTATAAAAAATTTTATGAAATTTTAAAAAATTATACAAAGTTTCAGTTTTACTAAAATTTATGCAACTATAAAAAATTATATAAAATTTCAGTTTTATGAAAATTGTTCTTTATGTACCTATCTAAAGCGCTCAATTTCAATAAAATAATTAATCGAATTTTAAAAAATCCATGAAAAATGTATTTTGTCGAACTAGAAAAAAATTTTGAGTGTTAGCTCGTAAAAAAATATTTTTTTTAAATTAAAAAAATTTTAAACATTCCAAACAGTTTTATTGATCAAAAAATTATTAAAAGAAATTCTTCACAATAATTTTCTCAATTAAAAATTTTAAAAATTTTGCCTAAAAAAAAAGTCTCTACAAGTTTCTACTATTTCTTAAAAAACCACCGAAATTCCCATTGCCAATCAATCTTTAGATACAATCATCGAGCAAATCTTAAAAATCAATAGCTAAATAATTAGATAAAATGAAAGTGACCTAGTTGCAGCATACTTATACACAAAAGTCTAGACATCGCGTCAGAAATGCCATGAAAAACCACTAACAACTAACAACTCGAGTGCATGCTTCTCTTATAATATTTTCTTTTCTTTCATTCTGTATTCCACATCCACATTCATATAATATAATCACAACCACAATCATAATCATAAATATCAGTGCATTTGAGTCTCCATGCATCCCACGCAAGAATATCACATTCCTCCGTGGGCCGCGATCGCTAATGTCCTAAAATAGGAGCATTTACTCGGAAAATTTATTAATATGACGTCATATTTCATTTTTATTCTTTTTTTTGGTTCGCGGAGTGTTCCCTTATGGAAAACAAATTTAAAGGGAATATCTGGGCCATTGAAGACATCTGAATAACCAAAGTGCATTTATAACATACAGAATAATTATAATAATAATAATAAATTGAAAATTTAATATTCATTCTAGATAATAAAAATTTGAGTCTTTATTTTCAAAATTCTTGCTCAAGGGTTCAAGATACCATAAAATTTATAAGGACCTTTTTTTATAGAAAATTTTATTCTTTATAAGAAAGGTTTCCTATCATTATTTCATATCTTAAATTTTTAAGTACTTTAAACTTTTGAAAACTACACAAAAAAAAAGGTTCACTTCAGCCAAGAAAATTTTTTCTTCCTAATTATTTTCTTGAGCGAAAAAAAATTTTTTTTGACAAGAAATTTCACTTATTCCAACAAAATTAATTCTCTTGCTTTAAGAAATACGCATCTTGATCCAAGAAAATTTATTTAAGTCAATAAAATCTTGTTCACTGATAGAAGGATTTATTTGTATTAAAAAAATATTTGTTAATAGTTAACAAATCATTTATTAGAGACCATTTTTTAGTATCAAACAAATATTTCTTAGTATTTAAAATGATTTGTTTGTATTTAATAAATCAGATATTCATTTATTAAATATTAATAAAACTTTTTAAATACTAAGAAATATTTGTTAAGGACTAAAAAGTGGTCTCTAATAAATGATTTGTTAAATATTAACAAATATTTTTAACTATAAACAAATCCTTCTATCAGTGTTGTTTTGAGAAAATTCAGCCTCGAGCTCCAAAAAATTTAGTTCTTAATAGAAGTTAATTTTCTTGTCTTGAGAAAATTTCTCTCTTGCTCCAAAAAATTAAATATAAAGATAGAAGTAAATTTTCATTAATATTTTTATTGATTAACATGTCAAATGGGAAGATCAAATAATATTTCATCATTTTTTTTCATTCAATATGTATAATTGCACGCTAAAATAATATAAAATAGGTATCAAATATTCAAGAGAAAAATTGTCTCAAGATGAGAAAATTTTTTTCTCAGCTCAAGTAGGTGGCACTGCTTCCCTAAAGTATCTAAAAATCTTGATCAAATATAAAAATTTATTGTATCAAGTATTTATGATAATTTGAATTAAGAAAAAATTACTTCAACCAAGAATAGAATTTAAAAGAAAAATTTTTACTTCGGCCAGCACAATTTCAGTCTTCCATCAGGCACCCGAAAATTTTCTTGAACCAAGAATTTTGTTCTCCAGTCAAGAAATTTTTCTTTCTGTGTACGGATAAGTTCTAAAACTCCAATTTTTTATTTCAAATTCAAATTTTGGAGAAAGTAAGAGAGACAGCAAAATTGAGGACCTTTCTTGTATAGAGAATTAAATCTTTAATAAAAAAGATTTCCCATAATTTTTTTTTTATTTTTAATATTTTAGCTAAAATTAGCAATTTAAACTTTTAAAAACTATGGATAAATTCTAAAACTCAAGTTTTTGACTTTAAATTCAAATTTTGAAGAAAGGTAGAGAGAAGGCAAAATTGATAATAAGCTTTATTAACTGTTAATAAATGATTTTTTAACATCATAGGATTTAATAAATATTTATTAACAGTTAATAAATTATTTATTAAATATGATTTATTAAATATTAATAAATATTTGTTAACAGTTAACAAATATTTATTAACAGTTAATGAGTAATTTATTAAGTACAGTTTATTAACTGTAAATAAATATTAATTAATGGTTAATGAATATTTGTTAACTGTTAACAAATATTTATTTAAAATAAAGAGCAAAAATAACAATTTCCTTTTGACACTTTTTATAACTCTATAGCTGGAATCCATGATAATAATTAAATTCACTAAATAAATTGACCTTTTTAATATTTAAAAATATAAAAGATAATTATGAACTGTGATAGAATTTGGTATTTTACAATAAACGTTATTATAATGTAATATAATTAAAGAAAATAATTTATAAAGTTGATTTTTGTTTATAAGATATCTTGATATTATATGACATTGCAAGCGAAACAAATTCACTCAACAAAATATTTATTAAATGTTAATAAATAATTGTGAACTATTAATAAATACTTATTAATTATTAATAAATGTACTTTCCTCCTAAATAAATATTTATTGAATGTTAAAAAATATTTATTAAAATTTAATAAATTAAATAATTGTCTTCAAATAAATTAAATTATTAATAGTCAATAAGTCCTTCTGTCAGTGTTCTTATTACAATTATTTGAATTGTTCGAAATTTTAAAAATTTCTTTTTTTTAGCTAAAAAAATACAATTTTTCAAATTTTTTATAAATGTTAATGCACTGATAGAAGGATTTGTTTACATTTAATAAGCTTTATTAACTGTTAATAAATGATTTTTTAACATCATAGGATTTAATAAATATTTATTAACAGTTAATAAATTATTTATTAAATACGATTTATTAAATGTTAATAAATATTTGTTAACAGTTAACAAATATTTATTAACAGTTAATAAGTAATTTATTAAGTACAGTTTATTAACTGTTAATAAATATTTATTAATGGTTAATGAATATTTGTTAACTGTTAACAAATATTTATTTAAAATAAAAAGCAAAAATAGCAATTTTCTTTTGACACTTTTTATAATCCTATAACTGGAATACATGATAATAATAATTCAATTCACTAAATAAATTAACCTTTTTAATATTTAAAAATATAATAGATAATTATGAGCTCTAATAGAATTTGGTATTTTACAATAAACGTTATTATAATGTAATATAATTAATAAAATAATTTATAAGCTATCTTGATATTATATGACATTGCAAGCGAAACAAATTCACTTAACAAAATATTTATTAACTGTTAATAAATATTTGTTAACTATTAATAAATACTTATTAATTATTAATAAATTTACTTTCCTTCCAAATAAATATTTATTTCATGTTAAAAAATATTTATTAAAATTTAATAAATTAAATAATTGTCTTCAAATGAATTAAATTATTATTAGTTAATAAATCCTTCTATCAGTGTACAAAAAAGGTTTCTTATTTTATCGTGTCTTCAATTTTCGAGCCCTAATTAGCAACTTAAACTTTTGAAAACTTTAGATAAATAAAACTCAAGTTTTTGACTTTAAATTCAAATATTGGAAAAATAAAGAGAGATAGAGCGAAATTGATAAGGACCTTTTTGTAGAAGATAAAATTTTCTATAAAAAAGATTTGATATGATTTCTTAATATTAAACCCAGAATTGTGAATTGTAATTTGAAAATTCAAAAGTTTAATGAATAAATTAGTTTTTTTTTGTATTAATTATAATTTTCCAAAAGATAATAATAATAAATAAAAAAAACAACAATATTGTTGTGACTGCGGTATAGCAAGAGCGAAAATATAGGTTGTAGTGGGGCGATGCGTAGTAGGGGAAAATTAAAAAGTGGGGAGCATCAGCAACAGCAGCATCACCAGCGGCACCGAGTGATTCCTCGTGTACTCGTCTGTGATTATCGTGTCTTTAGTCTCTCTATAATTTTTTAAAAATTTCCTCACAAATTTATCGGGGAGAAATAAAAAAAAATTCATGATTTTAGTCGGGGGTTTTCAAAAATGCGGGAAATTTTTTTAAAAAATACCATAAAGTAAAAAATAATTATTAGAAATGTTTTTCTGTGTAATGCTTAAAGTGAAAAAAGTGTCTGTGTGTCTGAATTTAGAGTAGTTATTATTATTTGTTTTGTTTTGTTAATTATATGACTTATTGCAACGAGAGTTATTGGCGCAAAGCGCCTGAAATGACGAACACGCGACAGTATTTTTCGCAATTGCTAAAAAATTACTTGCGCCTGCAACACCACCACCACAGGCACCGCTGCAAGACGGTGCTTATTTTTATCGGAGTTCTGTTGATTGATATTCAAAATGTTTCAGGTATTTTTATAATTTAATTTTTTTAATATTTAATATAATGGGTTTTCATTATTGTTATTGTTATTGTTATGATTTATCATGGTAATATTAGTGAGAGTATTGCGTATTAGCGCAACAAGTGGTAGGTCGTGTATCCTTGCTTTCCGACACTTGCTAGCCTCCCGACATAGTAAGTAAACATATAGTAGGAAAAAATTTTATTTTTTATGGAAATAATTGTTTCAACCTCTTTTTAAAAATTTAGATTTAAAAAGTCTCTAAATTTTTTATTTTAGGTAATTTTGTATTAAAAAAAATTTTTATCATTTTTTTGTCTAATATAATTTTATAGAATTTTAAAAACTTTGAATTTTTTTTATGTTCTATAAAATTATATAAAAATTTCTATATAATTTTTTATTATAATATGAAATTATATGCTTTTACTTCAAATTAGTGAAATTATGTCAAATCATTTGAAAATTATTATATAATTTTATATTATCAAATATATTTTTATATAACTAAATGATTTAATTTTGTTTAATATAATTACACCGAAAATTATATGATTTGTTTTGTCTTGTATAATTTTTTTATAACTATATAATTTTATCTTGTTCAATATAATCACATAAAAAATTCTATGATTTTTTTTGTATCGTATAATTTCATATGTAATTATATAAGCTTTTACTTCAGATTAGTGAAATTATATAAAATCATTTGAAAATTATTATATAATTTTATATTGTCAAATATATTTTTATATAAATGATTTTATCTTGTTCAATATAATTACATAAAAAATTCTATAATTTTTTTTTGTATCATATAATTTTATAGAATTATAGAAACTTTGATTTCAGTTTTGGGAAATTCTGTAAAATTACATGAAAATTTCTATATAATTTTATATTGTTTAATATATTTTTTTAAGGGAATTATATGATTTGTTTGTCTATATAATTTGATATCTTTATATGTAATTTTATAAGCTTTTACTCCAGATTAGTGAAGCTATGTAAAATTATTATATAATTATATATTTTTATACAACTATATATTTTATCTTGTTCAATATAATTATAAATTTTTTTGTATCATATAATTTTATAGAATTTTACAAATTTTAATTTCACTTTAAGAAGTTCCGTAAAATTGCATGAAAATTTCTATATAATTTTATATTATAATGTGTATTTATATAAGCTTTACTTCAGATTAGTGAAATTATTTAAAATCATTTGAAAATTATTATATAATTTTATATTATCGAATATATTTTTATATAACTAAATAATTACATCGAAATTGTTATATAATTTTATATTGTGAAATATATTTTTATATAAATGTATGATTTTATCTTGTTTAATACAAGTACACAGAAAATTATATGATTTGTTTTTTCTTATATAATTTAATATAATTATGTTAACTTTGATTTCGGTCTGGCAAAATTGTGAGAAATTATATGACAATTAGTATATAATTTTATACTGTTGAATATATTTATGCATAATTATATACTTCAACTTTTATGTCTATATAAATTTTTTTATCGTTCGATATTTTATTTATTTTTATTTTAAATTTTTGAAAGAAAAATTCACGCTGTTGATTTTTTATTAAATCGGTAAGACACAAAAAATGTAAATTTTCGCGCGGAAAATGATTTAAATTAATATATAGTGTACTTATTATAAACAGTAATATTAAGTACGTAAAACCTGAAAAAATAATAATTCTTTATTAATTAGCAGTTTTTTTCGTATTGAAACTTTAAAAAAATAAAAAATAATACAAAAAGAAATTTGTAATGAAAAAAAAAATTTTTCAAAGTTGACCTAAAAAATTTTCAGCTCAACATATTTACCTAGTTTTTATAAAATAAAAGAATTCAGAAAATTGTAATGCATAAACAAGTCAAGATGTGACATAGTTTAAATCTAATAGAGCAATTATAAAAATAGAATTCTTATGATTTATTCGTTACCGTCTGTATGTTTGAATATTTAACTCGTTAAAATAATACACTTCGTTATCGGAGTTTACTACTGAGGAAAATATTCAATATGAAAAATTTCAAATTGTTTATACTATTTATAACATGCGTTAAGGATGACTAAGATTATGTCCAAGAAAATAAAAAAAAATTGAAATTTAATTTTTTAATGCTCAAAATTACAATACTATGTATATGAATAATTTTATCTTATTTAAAAGTTGTAAAAAAAGAAAAAAAAATTTTTTTGAAATTCAAAAATTCATATTTTTGAAAAAAAAAAAAAAAACACCGTTTTAAAAATTTCAGGATTTTTGAAGATCAATAATCAGTACAATAACATTTGTACAAGGTATTATACAAAAAATAATTTAGTAAAAATTTAAATGTCGATCGTCATTTTTGACGATTTAAAAAAATACAAAATTTGACAAATTTGGCGTTTTTCAAAATTTTTTTCCAAAATATTATTTTTCAAATAGCTCCAAGTATTCCCTTTTAAACAAACAAAAAGCCTTTTCTGTATTCATAATTCGAGATAGCGTTCGAGATATTACAAAAAAAAACAAATTGAAAAACCGGAAAAATCGCGAAATTTTGAATTTAGATATCTTTTGAAAAAAAATTTTTTTGTTTATTTTTCTTTGGTAAAACTTCGTTATATGATAAAAGAAAACTTCTGACCCATATAGAATGACCCATGAGTATAATTTTAAAAAAATATTATTTCAGCTCTAATTTAACTAATAAAAAAAATCAAAAAATTATTCAAAATAGTTTCATTGAAAACGTGCATTTAATTTATATTTTTTTATTTAAATCGAAATTCAAGTGCTAATATATAAAAAAAATTAAATCCTGTCACATTATTTTTAATAGTGTAGTTTTCCTACTTTCTATTTCACTAATAAAATTTAATAGATAAATTACAAAAATTAGATGATAAAAAATCTTAAAAATTTCTGCAACAATAGAAAGATTTATTAACTGATTATAATTTAATTCATTTGAAGACAATTATTTAATTTATTAAATTTTGATAAATATTTTTTCACATTCAATAAATATTTATTTGGGAGGAAAGTAAATTTATTAATAATTAATAAGTATTTATTAATAGTTAACAATTATTTATTAACAGTTAATAAATATTTTGTTTAGTGAATTTGTTTCGCTTGCAATGTCATATAATATTAAGATTGCTTATAAACAAAAATCATCTTTATAAATTATTTGCATTAATTATATTACATTATAATAATGTTTATTGTAAAATACCAAATTCTATCACAGCTCATATTTATCTTTAATATTTTTAAATATTAAAAACGTTAATTTATTTAGTGAATTGAATTATTATCATGTATTCCAGCTATAGAGTTATAAAAAGTGTCAAAAAGAAATTGCTATTTTTGCTTTTTATTTTAAATAAATATTTGTTAACAATTAACAAATATTCATTGACCATTAATAAATATTTATTAACAGTTAATAAATTGTACTTAATAAATTACTTATTAACTGTTAATAAATATTTGTTATTTGTTAACAAATATTTATTAACATTTAATAAATCGTATTTAATAAATAATTTATTAACTGTTAATAAATAATTTATTAACTGTTAATAAATATTTATTAAATCCTATGATGTTAAAAAATCATTTATCAACAGTTAATAAAGCTTATTAAATATAAATAAATCTTTCTATCAGTGCATTGACATTTACAAAAAATTTAAAAATTTTATTTTTTCAGCTGAAAAAAAAAGTTTTTAAAATTTTCAAGAATTTAAATAATTGTAACAATAACACTGATAGAAGAATTTATTAACTATTAATAATTTAATTTATTCGAAGACAATTATTTAATTTATTAAATATTTTTTAACATTCAATAAATATTTATTTGGGAGGAAAGTAAATTTATTAATAATTAATAAGTATTTATAAATAGTTAACAATTATTTATTAACAGTTAATAAATATTTTGTTTAGTGAATTTGTTTCGCTTGCAATGTCATATAATATTAAGATTGCTTATAAACAAAAATCATCTTTATAAATTATTTGCATTAATTATATTACATTATAATAATGTTTATTGTAAAATACCAAATTCTATCACAGCTCATATTTATCTTTAATATTTTTAAATATTAAAAACGTTAATTTATTTAGTGAATTGAATTATTATCATGTATTCCAGCTATAAGGTCATAAAAGGTGTCAAAAGAAAATAGCTAATTTTGCTTTTTATTTTAAATAAATATTTGTTAACAGTTAACAAATATTCATTAACCATTAATAAATATTTATTAACAGTTAATAAATTGTACTTAATAAATTACTTATTAACTGTTAATAAATCGTATTTAATAAATAATTTATTAACTGTTAATAAATCGTATTTAATAAATAATTTATTAACTGTTAATAAATATTTATTAAATCCTATGATGTTAAAAAATCATTTATTAACAGTTAATAAAGCTTATTAAATATTAACAAATCTCTCTATCAGTGCGCTGAAGTTAGATCTGTGAAATTGTAAATGGTTCCAGCCGCGAAAGTATTTAGAGGTAAATTTTCAAGTTTTCGGAAAAGTGTTGAGCGTTAACTGAGCGCATCGGAGGACCGACGGGCGCTGACCCGTAAACTGGTTCCTCGATTACACCGGGGCCTTTTTCTCTTTTGCAAGTTGCTTCTTTCTTTAGTGGTTCTTATTCTGTTCTGGTCTGGGGGTTTTTTCCGGTCTGCAGGTGTCGGTTTTGACAATCCCGGGTTCTTTTTACGGTACTGCCCTTCTAGTCTTCTTCACTCTAATTAATAATTACAAATTCATTTTTGATTATTTTTCAGTAATTGTTTGTTTTAAATTCCAGGCGGCATTTGCTGGAGCTCGATAAGCAATAGTAAGTGCAAGGAGTTATTGTCCCAAGGTGTTACACGTGAAGAGTGCTGTGCGTCAAATGCAGCCGCAGCGACCGCATACTCCGAAGAGGATCTCGACAGCGGAAGTTTGTTTTTTTGGCGAGTACTCGGTGGCGGGGTTCATTGTCGTCCTTGTAGGGGTAATTATACTATTTTTTTTTTTTTTTTTTTTTAAGTAACCATAAGTAAGACTCTTTTTTTAATTTTATTTCTAGTTGCGTTTTTTTGAATTTTTTTAAGTTTTTAATTTTTTTATTAGAAAACTAAGAAAAATTTTTTTTTATTAATAAATTTGTTCGTTTTTTTGGTAAAAATTTTTTTGAATTAAGAATATAAAAAACAAAATTTATAGTTTTTTAATTAAAAAAAAATTTTATAGAATTTTATTGAAAAAATTTTTAATTTTTTTCATTAAAATTTTTATTAAATAATTTCAATAGAAATTTGTTCATAAAAAAGTATTTTTTTTTTATTTTTTTATTAAAAAATTTAAAAGAAAATTTTCTACTTTTTTTTTTTATTAAAAAAATGTGATTTTTTTAATGAAAAGTTTTTATACAATTTGTTTATTTAAAAATTTGAAAAAAAACTTCTAGTTTTTTGATTGAAATATTGAAATAAATTTTTGAAACTTTCTTTATTTAAAAATTAAAAGAAAATTTTCTTTCAATTTCTTTATTAAAAATATAAATCGCTTGAATTTTATGTGCTTGATTGTTTTAATGTTTGAAAAAAAAAAAAAAAAAAAAACAAAAATTGCAATATTAATCTATATTATTAAAAGAATAAAAAAAATTTTGTGACCAGGATAGTCAAATGATAAAATCGGTTTTTTTAGTAAAATTTAGTGTCATTGCAAAGGTCTTGACTTGAATTTGTGCCTTTATAAGATTTCATATCGTTCTCACCGATAGTCAATTTATTATAATAAATATTTAGGCTGCATTTGAAAATACTCTATCTCTAGATACATAATTAAGAAATGACCTTATATCTTGTGAACTATCGACATTTTTAAAGATATAAGCTCATCCCGAAATGACACTCATCGAGACCTTTCATTTGAGTACTCACATCAATTTTTCATATATTTTATATATTTATATATATTATATATATGTATTATATATATGAAAAATATGTCACAATGCATGTGGGTACTCAAATGAAAGCTCTTGAAGAGTGTAACATCAGGATGGGTTTGTATCTTTAAAAATGACGATAGTTAAAAAGGTACATAGCATTTTAACAAACATCTTGTGAACTATTGACATTTTTAACGATATAAACTCACCCTGACATTACACTCATCGAGACCTTTCATTTGAGTACCCCCATCAATTTTTCATATATTTGATATATTTATATATATTGTAGATATGTATATATGAAAAATATATCAAAAATGCATGTGGGTACTCAAATGAAAGCTCTTGATGAGTGTAACATCGAGATGAGCTTATATCTTAAAAAACGTCAATATTTAAGAAAGTACAGTGCAATTTAACAAATATCTTATGAACTATTGACATTTTTAACGATATAAGCTCACCCTAACATTACATTCATCGAGACCTTTCATTGGAGCACCCACATCAATTTTTCATATATTTATATATATTATATATATATGTATATATGACAAATATATCAAAAATGCATGTGGGTACTCAAATGAAAGCTCTTGATGAGTGTAACATCGGGATGAGCTTATATCTTTAAAAACGTCAATATTTAAGGAAGTACAGTGCAATTTAACAAAAGTAATTATTTAATAAAGCAAAATTTTATTTATTTATAGTTCACAAGTCACGGCAGTCACATAGTGACTTATCTTATTATTTTTTTTTTGTAAATCTAAATAATACTTCCGGTATATTTTTAGAAAAAAAAGTATAATTTTATGCTGAATAAAAATTAAAATTGAACTAATAATTAATATTTAAACAATAAATTGTTTTTAGAAAGCTGCGCACAAGTCCAATGCGAGGAGGGAAAAAAATGTGTGGTGCGACGTGGTAGACCTCGATGCGTGTGTAGTCCAGAGTGTAAAACACCACGCGGTGGCTCTAATGGTCCCGTATGCGGCACCGACGGCAGAAGTTACAGAAGTCTATGTCGCCTTAAAAAACACGCTTGCAAAAAAGCTAGTCACGAGCTTACTGTCGCTTACCACGGCTACTGTCAAAGTAAGTTATCACATTTCCATCAACTAAACACTTTTTTTACACCTCCTATTTCCGGACTGCTTCACTTCTCCTTACTTTTTGCTTTTAACTTATTTAACTGCGGGTATTTCTGGACCGGAGCTTTTTCTCAATCCGTGCCAAGTTCATCAAAAAAATTTACTATTTTTTCTGCTTATTCTTGGAAGTAAAAAAAAAAAAGAATAAATTAAGTAAGATAAAAGCACCGATTATTGACACTTAAATATATAAGGAGGACTTCAATTTGTTGACATATTTAAAATTAAGGTAGAATTTTATTTTAATATTAGCTCAATTATTCATTTAATTTTAGCTCAATAATTTTTTGATATTTAAGACACTATAGATAATTTGGGGAATTTTTAAATAAATTTTAAAAATAGTAGTGCTATCACAGGATCAATTAAAAATAATTTAATAGATAAATGTGAAGGAATAAATTTATAGAACCAAAAAACTATTAACAACTCCTCCAAAAACTTGACATAAAAAATTGACTACTAAAAAATATATAAAACCAAAAGGCACTAATTTTTATCAAGACCTTTCTGATGATACCAAATTAAACTAGAAAAATTCCTTTAAAAATGATAATATGCTCGTCGCAAAATTTTTCTTACTCTCTCAATTATTTAAATTATAAATGACTATCGCTGAAAAAATATCAAACCCAATTTAGGATAAAGATATACCCGTTAAAAATGTTTCTTAGTCTCTTAATTATAAAAATTAATTTTTTACATATAAACAAATTGACATTTACAAAACAAAATAAATAAATAAACAAATTTTGTTTATTGCAAAATTCTAATCTATTTAGAAGGTAAAGTACCCAGTAGTTGAACACATAAAAATGGGACCAGTACTTGAACAGACTTTTTGAATTATTGTAATACAAAATCCGTATATTTATTATGAGTAATATGCGCATTTTATAATTATTCAATGGTACAGTAATTGATTTCTGAAAGTTTTTTCAATTATAAATCAAAACAACTATATTTTTTTTAACTTAAAAGTTGACATGTCGAGAATAGTCGATAGATGCTATTTTTTTCATGAAAAAGGTTCTAAACCGTAAACCGAACAATCAGTAAAAAAAAACGGTATATCATTTTAAGTAAAAAAAATTAGGAAAACGGTTGACCCTGAAGGCCATCCCTGCAACTTCCCGCCAATTCTATACCTAAACGCTTGAAATTGCACTTGTGACGTTTTTGAGCTCTTCGAGCTCATAAATACAATTTGTGTGTTATTTTGAGCTCTCCGAGCTCAAAAAATAGATTTTGTATGCTTTTGAGCTCTTCGAGCTCAAAAGTGTGATAAACGTTTGATAAAACTCTATTTTTTGAATTTTCAAATCGAAATAACTTTTGAATGAATAAACCGATTTTCACGCGGTTGGTGGCATTCGACGCAGTTTTTTAAGCTTCATGAAGAATTCCCAAGTTTAAATTTATAAAACGGAAAATTTCAGAGTAATTCCGAAAAAACACTTTTTTCGGTTTTCTTTCGTCAACGATAACTCACGAACGAATCAACCGATTTTGACCTGACTGGCAGCGATCGACGTGGTTTTTTGATGTTAAGAGCTGATTAGTTTTTGAAATTGATCGGTAAAGCCGTTTAAAAGTTATTCCAAAAAAATCCCATTTGAAAAAATTTTTTTTTGTAGTTTTTTTGTGATTTCTTAAAATCTACCGGTCCGAATCGTTTCAAAGTATACTGAAAATCTAAGTTTGGTCAAGCCCTTTCGAATGGCACCGACCGCGATCAAATCGGTCAAGCGGTTTAAAAGTTATGAGAAGTTTACATACATCCACACACACACACACACACACACACACACACGCACGCACGCACGCACGCACGCACGCATACACACAGACATACAGACACCATCGCGGGAATAGTCAGGGAAGCTTTCTAGGACCTCGAAACGTCGAGATTCGATGAAAACTCGATTTTCGTAAAACGGGGTGAAAACAATAACTTCCCGATTTTCTTAGCGGGAAGTTAAAAATTGTACTACCTAATGAAATAGTTTTTTCTAAATAATATATATTTTTGCAAAGACATAAACTATAATTTTTATATTAAATTTTAGCGTCTAACTTTACCTCCAAATTTTCAAATCGGTACCCAGAACTTGAACAAGCTGGGGCCGTATAATTTTAACAGCACTCTAATCTCTAATAGGTTTATAGACTAGTGATCAGCATTGTGATTTGTATTAATTACTGCAAATTAAATAAGTTTTATAGCTAAAAATTAGTGTAGTTAAAAATTATTGAACGTTTTGAATTGAGTTTTTTTGATTTATAATTGAAAATTTGCTTTGTCATTCATAAAAAATGTTATTAAAAAATTAAATACAAATATTTCTCATTTTTAAATGAACATATTAAATATTCACAGTATTATTTTTAATATTAATCAATAATATGTTATAATTCTTTGGATATTTCAATAAAACGTTGAAAATTTTTGGTGTGCCTATTGCCATATATTTTATTAGTTCAACTACTGCTCCCGAAGTGTTCAACTACTGCGGTTAGTCAGAATTGATTGTTCAACTACTACTCCTTTGATAGTCTATCTTAAAAACGCTGTCAAAATATAAACATTTAATTATCTTTGTTATTTTGCGCTTCAATCAATTCAAAATTGTTTATATTTTTATTAAAATCACTAATTTGAACTAATAATTAAAAAATAACTAATAATTAAAATTACATCTTTATATATTAAAAGTAGGGTCAAATAGGTTTTACTTTGAATCTCCCGAGTCGAAATTTAAGTCGTAGATTCAACGTTTTAAACGTTCAAATCGTAAATTCGACGTATTGAACGTTGAAAACGTAAGTTCAACGTATTGGACGTTGAAATCGTAATTTGAACGTATTGAACGTAAAAAATATAGATTCAACTGTTTTAAAAAAAATATAATTGGATCATATATTTTTTTTAAAACAGTTGAATCTATATTTTTTACGTTCAATACGTTCAAATTACGATTTCAACGTCCAATACGTTGAACTTACGTTTTCAACGTTCAATACGTCGAATTTACGATTTGAACGTTTAAAACGTTGAATCTACGACTTAAATTTCGACTCGGGCTTGTTCAACTAATGCACAGAAAGAAAAATTTCTTGACTGGAGAACAAAATTCTTGGCTCAAGAAAATTTTCGGATGCCTGAAGGAAGACCGAGGTTGTGTTGGCCGAAATAAAAATTTTTCTTGAAATTCTATTCTTGATGGAAGTAATTTTTTCTTAATTCAAATTATCATAAATACTTGATACAATAAATTTTTATATTTGATCAAGATTTTTAGATACTTTAGGGAAGCAGCGCCACCTACTTTAGCTGAGGAAAAAATTTTCTTACCTTGAGAAAATTTTTCTCTTGAATATTTGATACCCATTTTATATTATTTTAGCGTGCAATTATACATATTGAATGAAAAAAAAAATGATGAAATATTACTTGATCTTCCCATTTGACATGATAATCAATGAAAATATTAATGAAAATTTACTTCTATCTTTATATTTAATTTTTTGGAGCAAGAGAGAAATTTTCTCAAGACAAGAAAATTTACTTCTATCAAGAACTAAATTTTTTGGAGCTTCGAGGCTGAATTTTCTCAAAACAACAAGATTTTCTTGACTTAAATAAATTTTCTTGGATCAAGATACGTATTTCTTAAAGCAAGAGAATTAATTTTGTTGGAATAAGTGAAATTTCTTGTAAAAAAAAAATTTTTTTTTCGCTCAAGAAAATAATTAGAAAGAAAAATATTTTCTTGGCTCAAGTGAACTTTTTTTTCTGTGTGGGTACTTTATCTTATAAATAAACCGGAGACAAAATTTTCCTTATTCTCTTAATTATATTTCCATAAAAAATATAATTATTATTAAAGTCTTCTGTAATTATCTATAATATAGTGTCAATAATTGTCCCTCTGTCAATAATCGGTGCTTGTACCTTAGAAGAGAACTGACCAGCGTGAATAATAACGTAAAAAGTGTCGAGCAGGTTCGTGTACGCGGGTGCACTGCGGACAGGGCCGAAGCTGCCTCCTGGACCAGAATCTGAGCCCGCACTGCGTTAAGTGTGCGCGTAAGTGCCCGCAGTCCTCTTTGGGTGGAATCCTGGAGCAGAAGCAGTCGCTCCAGCCGATGGCCAGCAGACCAGTTTGCGGCGCCGACGGTAATACTTACAAGAGTGCATGTCATCTGCGTCTAGCGGCTTGTCGCGCAGGCCGCGCTATTCCAGTAGCTTACAAAGGCCATTGTAAACGTGAGTATCCTCTAATCTTCACTTTTTATGTTGTTTTGTTGATTTAAAGTTGTAATTTGACCCCTGCCGGCCTTTCTTCCACCTCCCGGTCAGTGATGATATTTTGCCGAAAAAAGGCATCGCCCTTTGGATAAATATAAGTCTATAAATATTTATCCAAACTCGTTGAAATAAAAATAACTTAAATGCAAGACTACCCACCGTCTGTAATGTCCTTGCAGCGTCCTTGTTCACCGGTCGTTGACCGGCCAGGCGCCCACGCAATCCTCCACCTGCTCTTAATATAAACCTACTTGTTTTGTTTTAGAAGGTTTTTTTTAAGGATTATTGGATAGTAGTTGTTGTAGTTTTTTAGCTGCTTTGATGTAAAATTTTAGTACAGGTGTCAAAAATTAGTTGATTTTAGGAAAGTACTTAATATTAATTGGCAAATTATGAGTATTAAAGTTTTAATACAGAAAATCGGGTATTTAATACTTTTTTAGTAGGTCAATTATTGGAAAATACTAAATATTGATTGAAAAATCCTAAATGTAGAAATTAAATACGGAAAATTATGTATAAAACACTTTTTTATTAGATAAATTCTTGGAAAATACTAAATATCAATTGGAAAATACTAAATACTAATTTGAAAATAATTAATATTGAAATTTGGTTCTGGGAAAGAAAATATTAAAGTATCTCGTGTTATTAAATGGAAATTATTAAATACTAATAAAAAAATACTAATTGGAACATGCTAAATATGAAAATTAAATATGGTAAATTAGGTATTAAATACTTTTAAATCAGGAAAATAATAAATACTAATTAGAAATTACTAAATATTGAAATTTGGTTTTGAAAAAGGGAATATTTAATTATCTTTTGTTATTAATTGGAGAACATTAAATACCAATAAGAAAATACTTCATACTAATTGGAAAATATTAAATACTAACTAAAAAAAAGGCCATTCGGCAGCCGAAATGGAAGTAGATTTCATAACTTCTCTCTCGCAACTTATAAGAAGTAATCAAACCGACATCAAATGGACAAAAAAATATAATATTTTCAATTTTAGAAAATATTTAGAATCGAAATGATAAAAACTACATAAAATAAAATTCAATATGAACTAATGTTATAAAATAATACTGATAAAACATATATGATAATAAAAAATTATCTCGCTTATTATTGATTTATTTTCTTTTATTTTATTTACTCAGATATCTAACAACAATTAAATTTTCGTAAATTAAATGTGTATCTCGATCGTTATTCATCATCTTCAGAATCTATTTCGATTATTATATTTGGTAATAAAGGAAAATCATAGGTCCCTAATGTTATCGGAACAAGTTTTATGAACGATGTTTCATCAATTTCGAAACGGAAATCACCTATGAGTGGATTATTTGTAAATATATCCAAAACTCCAATCCGTGCTTTTGATCCGCGTATTATAATTATTTGGTGCAAATGTATTTGTTTGATAATGTCTTTGAAAAATGTACTCAAACACATAAGATATCTTACTACTAGTCCTTCAGACATCAAGTTAAAGTAGTGTAAACATCAATTTTTACGATTTTCAAAATTTTAAAATCCTGTCATTTCCAAACTACTCGACCGATTAAGCTCATCTTTGAACTTAACCTCGGTATTTATCGATAGATAAAGCATGTTGAGTTTGAGAACAATCGGATATAAATTGAGAACGCTATCGTGCTGACAAGCTGCGTTATATCGTATAAATATATATATATATATATATATAAACTTTTGAACTATATATATTTTCTGACTCAGCTCGACAAACAGAGTCAGAAAATGACTAAATTTTTTAAAAGTTGCGCCATGAGGACGGCTGTAATAGTTAGATTTTTATGAAATCTACTAAAAATACTAAATACTGGTTGGAAAATTCTAAGTATGAAAATTAAATACAGAAAATTTGGTATTAAACACTTTTTTGTTAGATAAATTATTAGAAAATAATAAATACTAATTGGAATATACTAAATATTGAAATTTGGTTTTGGAAAAGTAAGTATTAAAGTATCTTTCATTATTAATTGAAGAACATTAAATATCAATAAGAAAATACTAAATACCAATTGGAAAATGCTCAGTATGAAAGTTGAATACAGAAAATTAGGTATTAAATACTTCTTTATGAGGTGAATTATTGGAAAATACTAAATATTAAAATTTAGTTTTGAAAAAATAAGTATTTGAATATCTTATGTTATTAATTGGAGAACATTAAATATCAATAAGAAAATATTAAATGCCAATTGGAAAATACTAAATACTAATTGGAAAATGCTTAGTATGAAAGTTGAATCTAGAAAATTAGGTAATAAATACTTTTTATTAGACAAATTACTAGAAAATACTAAATATTCAAATTCAGTTCTAAAACTGAGTTTTTATTTATTATCTTTTGTTTTCAATTGAAAAATACTAAATACTATTTGGATAATACTAAATATTAATTAAAAAATTCTCAATGTTAGATTTTGAATACGGAAAACTTATTATTAAATACTTCTTCAGTAGTTGCTAGAAAATACTAAATATTAAAATTTGATTTTGAAAAATTAGTTATTAAATATTGTTGGTTAGTAATCATAGAAAATCAAACACTAATTGGAGCGTATTGAACAGTATATAACTTCCTAAACTACAATTGAAGAAAATTGAATATTTTTTAAAAAATACTAAATACTAATTAAAAAATACTAAATATTAAAATCTTAATACGTAAAGTTATAGATAAAACATTCTTCTTTTGTTAATTTGAGAACATCAAACATTAATTGAAAACTACTAAATACTCATTGGAAAACCCTCAATACTATTTAGAAAATACTAAGTATTAAGTGACAGGAAAAAATAATTATTAAATACTGTTTTATCAGTAATTCAAAAATGTTAAATACCAATTATATACACTGAAAAAAAAAAAAATTAACTTGAATTAAGAAAAAAATTCTTGAGCCAAGAAAATAATTTTAAAGAGTTGCATTGTCTTGAATCAAGATAAAAAATCCCGGAATTAAATAAAATTTACTTAAATCAATAAAAATTTCTTAGTTTAAGAATTTTTTCTCCTCAAATTAAGAAGATGAAATTCTTCAAAATTATTTACTTAATTCAAGTTAATTTTTTTATTTTGTGGAATACTAAAGACTAGTGATTAATTACAATAATACCGACCAAAAATATTCAAAATTCAATTTTAAAAAAAACTAAATATTAAATAATTTTCTTGACCTAGTATTAAAATAAAATCAAAAACTAATCAGAAACTAGCAAAGTACCATTAAATTTCTCCTTACTATCTTTTATGATAATTAATTTAAATTAGATAAAAACAATTAAAATTGAAATTAAAATTAAAATTAAGATCAATGTAATGTTAATCTAAAAATGAAAGACACCTGGATGATCAAAACAAGTACTAAATTTATCAAAGCCCATAAATATTTATCCAGTTCAAGCCTCGGTATAATTAACTTAATTAGAATCGGTTGCAAAAGACGTCGACAATTTAATTGGCCATCGGGAAAACTGAAAGCAAACAATAATTAATAAAAAAAAGTGATTAGCGATGGTGGATAGCGGATGGTTGATGGTATTGCAGTATTGCATATTGTGCATACTTACACTCAGTACAATACCAAAGTTTAAACAGTGTTTGTACGCCGATGGGCTTAATAGTTTCCCTTTACCGCTCTACGTCTGCGTCTTAGTCTCGTCCATATAACAACACGCTCTTAGCTTTAGAGTTCCATCTACAGTTTGGTTACCAGTTTGCTGCTCCCTGGTATATAGACACACAACTTAAACCTCTAACTATCTGATATCCAGTACCAGTACCCGCACTGAGCTAACATCAAGTACTTCTGCAACCCAATGCAAGATCTCTGATCCAAGAATGAGAAGCAATGCGATCCAGGGTTGATGCATAACTTACCAAGTCATAGATTCTTTCAAAAAAATCCAATTTTTTTTAAATACATTAAAAATTTTATCAAAAATTTCCAAAAAAAAAACTTTCTTTAAAGTTGATATTTTGGTTACGAACTTTGGAACTCTGTAACTCGTTAACGAATTGGACTGAAAAAATTACAGAGTGCATTTTTGTACACAGAAAAAAAGGTTCACTCGAGCCAAGAAAATATTTTTCTTCCTAATTATTTTCTTGAGCGAAAAAAAAAATTTTTTTTGACAAGAAATTTCACTTATTCCAACAAAATTAATTCTCTTGCTTTAAGAAATACGTATCTTGATTCAAGAAAATTTATTTAAGTCAAGAAAATCTTGTTGTTTTGAGAAAATTCAGCCTCGAAGCTCCAAAAAATTTAGTTCTTAATAGAAGTTAATTTTCTTGTCTTGAGAAAATTTCTCTCTTGCTCCAAAAAATTGAATATAAAGATAGAAGTAAATTTTCATTAATATTTTTATTGATTAACATGTTAAATGGGGAGATCAAATAATATTTCATCATTTTTTTTCATTCAATGTGTATAATTGCACGCTAAAATAATATAAAATGGGTATCAAATATTTAAGAGAAAAATTTTCTCAAGGTGAGAAAATTTTTTTCTCAGCTTAAGTAAGTCGCGCTGCTTCCCTAAAGTATCTAAAAATTTTGATCAAATATAAAAATTTATTGTATCAAGTATTTATGATAATTTGAATTAAGAAAAAAATACTTCCACCAAGAATAGAATTCCAAAAAAAATTTTTACTTCGGCCAAAACAACTTCGGTCTTCCTTCGGGCACCCGAAAATTTTCTTGAGCCAAGAATTTTGTTCTCCAGTCAAGAAATTTTTCTTTCTGTGTAGGAAATTTAAACAAAAAAAGTCTTATGATTTTTTGATAAATCAACTCATTCGAAAGTTATTTGAAGCCAAAGTTGAACTTATAAGACAACTTTTGAAATTCTTAACTTTTCGGCAAGTTTTGCAAAATTTTGCGGAAAAATTTATTTCCTCGGGTATTTTTGAACTTCTGAGAGTATCTTGGTTAAATTACAACGCAGTTTTGTCAAAAAATATTTTTCTAGACAAATTTAACTGATAAAAAATCTCAAATGTTGAATTTTATCATCAAACAAAAAAAAGTTTCAAAGTGTTAATTTATCGATTTTTTATGCTAACAAAACAAAGTGACTGTCAAACTAAACAATTACTTTATTTGAGAAAAATTATTTAAATTTAAATGATTTATCGAATTATTAAAAATCATTTTGAATAAAAAACATCTGGTTATTTAGATTAAATTTTAGTAACAAAAAAATTGATAGAATATTGAATATAAATAAAAAAAAATTTTTTTAATTGACTGCGCCGGGGATCGAATCCGGATCCCCCGCGTTAAAATTCCAAATTTTGTCGCCGGCAAGTATTGAATTGAATAAAATAATTTATCAATTAACAAATTAACAATCTGGATGATTGAAATAATTGTAAAAAATAGTTATAAATAATAATTAATAATAAATAAATAAAAATTTTACCTTAACCATACACCAAAAATCCAATTTTCAATATTAAGAAAAGCGATACTCTCGAGCCTGGAATAAAAAAAAGTAACATAAGTATAATGACAATTAAAAATAAGGAAACTTTTGGATGAAAAAATGGAAGGTGTTAAAAAATAACTAAAAGAATAAAAGCTAAAAAGGTTTCTCTGATGGAAAATGTCGCTGACTAATTGTCAATTGGTTTTCGGTTAGACGATAATAATTACAATTATTATAACTAACATTAAAAGCTTGAAAAATCTTACGGAGGAATTTATTGAGTTGAAGTTTTTCGAATTCCTGAAGTTGGAGAGCTCTGTAAACAAAAGCTCGGTCCTTATATTTAAGTAAATAACAAAAGGTTGAGTTCCGTCTGTTGAAGAGGGACATATAGGTGTCAGTAAATACTAAATATATATTTATTGAGCAGAAGGTGCGATGTCGTTGCTTCGGCAAATATTATTTTTTACGTCCCTCTAGGAGGTGGAGGATTTCATTATTTATTTTTTCGAGCATTATCTGATAAAATTCAATAAACCGATTTAATTCTCTCGGACTGGACTCGCTCAATATATAAAATATATAATATATAAATATACATTGTGCTCTCAACTCGGTCTTCCGTTATATTTGTTGGCAACGTCTCGTACGCTATCGATTCGAGTGTATAATAGCACTCTTGGCATGTCAGTCGATTAATCACAGCTGCAGCAACACGCCCGTGGTAATTGTAATAGGTAATAAATTACCGGAATGTTACAACCTATATAATGCGAGAGAAGAGTTTACCTTTACCAGCACAGGGCTCAGCTCAGCTCCTTTTCCTTCTTCCATTGGCTCGACTACTTTTCATCCGAGCACAACAAGTAAAGTCCCACCGACCACCCGGTTAATGTGTATTTCGATAACAAACTTTCCCCATTTATTTCCTCGACACATCACTCACTTTTATCAATTCTATAAGAGCTATACAATTATTTTTTTTACTTATTTTTTTTAATTTCCCGCCTTTTGAATTTTAAATTTCCCGCCAAAATGAACAGCTGGTAAGAGTCATAATGGCGGCCACCGGTTTTAAAACTAAAATGACAATTACTTCCAAACTAATTACCCGTTTTGCATAAAATTTTCTGGAAACCTCAAATTCACTCATTTAAACCCTATCAAAAAAGAATTAAGCAAATCAGACCCGTATTTCGAGAGTTATCGCGCGTACAAACATCTCGCCGAACAAGTTAGGTTAGTTCTGTAGTTTTGAATGGATTTTACAGTGAAAACCGACTCCAATTAAAGAGTTTGTACAGTAAAAATGGTTAATAAAACCCGGAAAGTTATCAATTGTTACATCGGTTCGATGATTGCCCTACTTTTTATAAAAGCTATCGAATTATCTTCTTTTACCACAAATTCATGCCTCGCTCTTAAGAAACTTTAAATTTTCCGCCTTTTGAATTTTAAATTCCCCGCCAAACTAACAGCTGGTAAGAGTCGTAATGGCGGCCGCCGGTTTTAAGACTTAAATGCCAATTACTCCCAAACTAATCATCCGCTATGCATGAAATTTTCTGGAGACCTTCAATTCACTCACCTGAACCCTACGCAAAAAGAATTAAGCAAATCAGACCCGTATTTCAAGAGTTATCGGATCTCAAAAAAGTTTCCAAACAACTAACCTCAATTATTATCGTTTTAAATCATTAATTACATAAATTTAAAAAAAAATCTCTGTTTTGCACTCTGAGACACAAATAACTAAAATAAATCTATTAATCTTGAGGTACAATTTTTCTATAAAAGGTCGTTGGTCTGCGAATAATTCGGGTGGATTATTTAGTAGCATTACCCCCACATGATGAGCATATGTCATAAAGTACTTTACATACGCAAAGTGGGATTAGGATAAACTACGTAACATTGTAATTTGTAAATTATATAACAGAGGAGCGTCGAGCGTCTATTATACACTTATTTATTAGCAACACTTCCGTCAACATAAAATATATTTAGTGGTATTCACACGTCCACTGACCCGGGCAATCATATTATATATATATATAAAGAAGATCTATCCAGACGAAAAAAAAAAAAATATAAAAACGATAAACAACCAGGTCATTATTAGCGTTAAACTATTTAGTTGTCTTGTCTGTTGTCTGGATCAGCTTCACTGACTGGTGGCTGTCAGAGCTTATTAGCAATCACCACTGACATTAATAATTACATTAACAGTAACAATGATATAATATTATAAATTAAATGAAAATGAATGATTATTTTGTGGAGACAAGGCCACAATAATCTCACCAACACAAAGGGTCATCGACTTGTTTATCTACACGTGTTAGGTTATATGTTATGTGTTATACATTACCACGTGTTATCATTATATAGATACTGATTATTTTGGGCTTTTTGACCGAGGGAACTGGATTACTTGACAATAGGACGGATGAATAAATAATTTTGTTATTAGAGCAACACGTCTGTTATTGTGAATTATTGTAACATCGAGACACACCTTTTGTTGGGCTTATTTATTATAATTTTATAATTTAATAAGGTACTTTATGTTAATATCTAATGATCTCGTCGTTACATATTATATGTCATTCAATCTTTGCTGTTGGGAACATAATACCGTGTTTGTCGCTGCTTATCGGGCAATTATAGAACCGACATAACAATTGATAACATACCGAGTTGATATCAACCATTCTTATTTTACAAACTCTTTAATTGGAGTCGATTTTCACTGTAAAATCCATTAAAAACTACGGAACTAACCTAAATTGTTTCGGCGAGATGTTTTTACGCGCGATAACTCTCAAAATAAGGGTCTGATTTGCTTAATTCTATTTTTGTAGGGTTGAGGTGAGTGAATTTGAGGTCTCCAGAAAATTTCATGCGAAGCGGATGATTAGTTTGGGAGTAATTGGCATTTAAGTCTTAAAACCGGTGGCCGCCATTACGACTCTTACCAGCTGTTAGTTTGGCGGGGAATTTAAAATTCAAAAGGCGGAAAATTTAAAGTTTCTTAAGAGCGAGGCATGAATTTGTGGTAAAAGAAGATAATTCGATAGCTTTTATAAAAAGTAGGGCAATCATCGAACCGATGTAACAATTGATAACTTTCCGGGTTTTATTAACCATTTTTATTGTACAAACTCTTTAATTGGAGTCGGTTTTCACTGTAAAATCCATTAAAAACTACAGAACTAACCTAACTTGTTCGGCGAGATGTTTGTACGCGCGATAACTCTCGAAATACGGGTCTGATTTGCTTAATTCTTTTTTGATAGGGTTTAAATGAGCGAATTTGAGGTTTCCAGAAAATTTCATGCAAAACGGGTAATTAATTTGGGAGTAATCGGCATTTTAGTCTTAAAACCGGTGACCGCCATTACGACTCTTACCAGCTGTTAGATTGGCAGTGAATTTAAAATTCAAAAGGCGAGAAATTTAAAGTTTCTCAAGAGTGAGGCATGAATTTGTGGTAGAAGAAGATAATTCGATGGCTTTTATAGAAAGTAGCCAATTATCAAACCGATGTAACAATTGATAACCTTCCGGGTTTTATTAATCATTCTTATTGTACAAACTCTTTAATTAAAGTCGGTTTTCACTGTAAAATCCATTGAAAACCACGGAACTAACTTAATTTGTTCCGGTGAAATTTTTGTACGCGTGATAACTCTCGAAATACGAGTTTGGTTTGCTTAATTCTTTTTTTGTAGGTTTCAGGTGAGTGAATTTGAGGTCTCCAGAAAATTTCATGCAAAACGGGTGATTAGTTTGGGAGTAATTGGCATTTTAGTCTTAAAACCGGTGGCCGCCATTACGACTCTTACCAGCTGTTCATTTTGGCGGGAAATTTAAAATTGAAATTTCAGTTTCAGAATATTCATTAAATGTTTGAATATTTTAAATTTGTCAACAAAATATTTACATAAGATAAAATAATTATTTTCTTAAGAATGTAAATAATCTTAAAGATCTTGAAGACTTTTTAGCAAAACAACTAACTTTCTACTTTTATTTTTCAGAGAACGCAGACTGCACGACGATAAGATGCCGAGAGGGTCAAACATGTCTGACAGAAATAAAAACAAATCGGCCGCGGTGCGTGACTTGCATGTACCGATGCCCCAGTGCTCAGAGGAAGCACGAAAATTCCGAAAAGAGGCAGCGGTTCCGCGGCGATGACCCGGGATATCCATCAGTATTATGCGCGACCAACAACATGACTTATCCGAGCTGGTGTCATATTATTAAGGATGCCTGTGTCACTGGGTTCGTCCTGGAGACTAAGCATGCCGGACCTTGCAATATTCACGACACTTCTATTTATGATGGTAAAATTTTTTTTAAATTAATAACAATAATAGGCTAAAGGCTCTAAATATTGACCAGTTTAGATAAAATGAACATAAATACATTATTTGTAAATTTATTGAAAGAGTTTATGAGTTGAAACGAGTGTTTTTTTTTTATAGTTTTAACTTACAAACTATAATACTTTTATTTATAAAATACATAATAATAAACATTTAATTGTAATAATTGACGTTACAGCCGATTGCATTTAATATTGAAAAATACTTACTAAATATTGACGGCCTATGTTCTAAATACTGACCAGTAGTATTTTTTATAAAAAATTTAATTGAATTTTTTATTGATATCTTGAAAAAAATATTTTACATATTGAATTTATAGAATTAAATATAATTATTAATTAAATCCAAAGTTTTATAGAAAATTTCATTAAAAAATTCAATTTTAATACAAATTTTAAATAAATTATTTAAATTTATTTATTAAGAAATTCTTCACTCATTCTAAAGGATTATAAATTTTTTACTAGCATTAAAAATTATAATTATAATAGAGTAAAGGTGCTAAATATTGACCAGTTTAGATAAAATGAACATAAATACATTATTTGTAAATTTATTGGAAGATTTATCAGCTGAAACGAGTGATTTCTTTTTTTTATAGTTTTAACTTACAAACTATAATACTTTTGTTTATAAAATACATACTAATAAACATTTAATTGTAATAATTAACGTTACGGCCGATTGCTCTGAACATTGAACATTACTTACTAAATATTGACCGCTTATGTTCTAAATACTGACCAGTAGTGTTATGCTTACTAGACTTGTAAATAATTTTTATTTAAAATCTATAATAGTTTGGAAATTAGCTAATCTATTCACTGACATGTTAATAATTAAAGCATTGTTGTTAGTTGTTTTGTATTCTGATACAATATTATCTTCAGTACTCATATTTAAATCAATCTTTGAAGCTATACTAATATTAGGTACATTGGATAATTTACAACACCAATTGTTGACCAGAGTATTATTTCAATTATTAACATGCTTTTTCTAACAAAAATAATTGATAATTAATCTTGTATATTAAATTGTTTTGACAAATACTTATTTATTGATTATGAAGTATTTAATTTTATATAAATTGATCATAAACGTAGCAAACATGGCGAGGTTTTTAATGACTAATTTTCCCAACTTTCTGACATTTGTACCTAAACTTATTTTTTTTTACTGGATATATTTATGTGGATGCTAAAATTTTTATTTAAAGTATAGTTAAAAATTGATAATTACTTACTGAATCTATATTTTTAAGAGAATAAGAAAAATTTTGTATCCAGGATAGTCATATGATAAAATCGGATTTTTTATTGAAATTTAGTGTCATTGCAAAAGTTTTTACTTGAATTTGTACTTTATCAAGATTTCAAATCATTCTCACCAATAGTCAATTTATTATAAGTATTTAGGCTGCATTCAAAAATACTCTATCTATAAATACTTAATAAAGAAACGACCTTGTATCTTAAGAACTATTGACATTTTTGAAGATATAAGCTCACCCCGATGTTACACTCATCGAGACCTTTCATTTAAGTACCTACATCAATTTTTCATATATTTATAAGATTATATATATGTATATATGAAAAATATATGAAAATGCATGTGGGTACTCAAATAAAAGCTCTTGATGGGTGTAACATCGGGATGAGCTTATATCTTTAAAAATGTCAATATTTAAGAAAGTACAGTACAATTTCACAAAAGACATTATTTAATAAAGCAAGGTCGCTAATAACTTTTAATGTTACAAGCAGTAAACCAGGGTGTTAGTCACGGTACATAAGACGACATGATATTTGAAGCTTACGTACATATAAATTAGATTCGGAAAAATTTATTTAGGCTGTATTCGAAAATGCTCTATCTCTAGATACATAATTAAGAAATGAACTTGTATCTTGTGAACTATTGACATTTTTAAAGATATAAGCTCACCCTGACATTACACTCATCGAGACATTTCATTTGAGTACCTACATCAATTTTTCATATATTTATATATATTATATATATGTATATTAGGGTGATCCAGAATAAAAAAAAAATTTTTTTTTCCAAACAGGCTTAAAAGTTTCTTTTAGGTGTGAAAAAATTACTGTGAAAAGATGAGCCCTTAATATTAATATTAAGATTGTCCTCATCGCATTTTTTTAATTTCCATAAGAATAACATAGGAAAAATTTTTTTTGCTTCTTCTGATTTTTATACCATTTAAACGATTAATTGAATCATAAATCACTGTTTTTATCTTTATATAGAATTGAACGCTCTACAAAAAAGGTCTGATAAAATTTTCTGATTTGTCCACGCGTTCAAAAGTTATTCAAGATCAAAGTTCAATTTTTCAAAAATTTGATCGAATTTTATAAATTACACTGAAACTGTTGGTTTCAGTGTCAAAATAAGGATCAAATTTTTTGTCAAACTTACATTGGACTTCTGATAAATGTTGACCAATGATTTTTTTTTATTTAATCAAGTAAATATGATGCTTTTAAGTAATTTTTTCGCAATAAACCAAAAAATAAACAATTTTATTCTATTATTATGTTCACTTTTATATTGTTAATAAATTTTTCTCAAAAAATTACTTATTTATTTATATTAAATATTTATCTTTGATGTGATTATTTATTACAATTCGGAAAACGTTGTCAATGGCCACGAACAACCTATAATAAATACTGCAACTGTTTTTCATCTTTGGTTAGGCAGCAGTTCTATTCTTCAATTAATGCAATATAATACCCTGTTTAGCAATGTCGTTTGTTACTTTCAAAGTTTTAAAAAATTTCAGACAAATTTTGAAATTGTAATCATTGGGCCATGTAGAAATATCTTCTTCTATGAAATCGGAGGGTCATTCAAATTTTTTAAATAGCTCCAATGAGTTTTTTGGAACAAAGTCGCTCAAATCGTTATCTAATAACAATTTTAAATTTAGTACCAGGACGCTTGAAAGTGTACGTATAGGTTGGACAACTACCAAGAAAAACTAAAGATAATAACAAAAGCTTTTGATAATGATCTCAAGGATGAAACATCTAAAAAACCAAATTAATAAACATAACTTGAAAGTATTAGTTTTGATTGTATTAAGGAAATATAATAAACAATTTTTACCTGTAAGGAATCATTGATGAAATTAATCATTTTTTTATCTTATTTTCATTCAAAGCGCTTGCCACAGTTTCATTCTCTATCCCACTTTTATATTTAGTTTGATCAATGTTATCCCATCCTTTTTTAGAATGAAAAAAAATCGGCAAGTTTGAACCAGATGTAGTGTTCCAAAAAACTTCAAAAACTCTTCGTAAAATAATTTTTAATACATGATGGTGACAAATAAGCCACACCAATTTGGACACAAAAAGGAAGCTTCAAAATTGTCTGGAATGTTTAAAACTTTAAAAGTAACGAACGACGTTGCTGAACGGGGAATTGCACTAATTGAAGAATATAACTGCTGCCTAACTAAAAATGAAGAACAGTTACAGTATTTATTGCAGGTTGTTCGTGGCCATCGACGACGTTTTCCAAATTGTAATAAAAAATCACATCAAAGATGAATATTTAATATAAATAAATAAGCAATTTTTTGAGAAAAATTCGTTAATAATATGAAAATGAACATAATGATAGAATAAAATTGTTTATTTTTTGGTTTATTGTAAAAAAATTTCTTAAAAGCATCATATTTACTTGATTGAATAAAAAAAAAATTAGTAAAACAGTTCACCCTAAAGGCCGTCCCTGCAACTTCCCGCTGATTCCATACTTAGGCGCTTAAAATTGCACCAACGACGTTTTTGAGCTCTTCGAGCGTAAAAATACAATGTATGGGTTATTTTGAGCTCTCCAAGCTCAAAGAGATTGCTTTCCTATGCTTTTGAGCTCTTCGATCTCAAAAGTCTGATAGAGATTTGATGACACTATTTTTTGAATTTTTAAACCGCAATAACTTTTGAATGAATAAACCGATTTTCACGCGGTTGGCAGCATTCGACGCAGTTTTTCAAGCCTCACAAAGAATCTTAAATTTTGAATTGATCGCGCTAGAAATTTCGGAGTTATTCCGAAAAAACACTTTTTTCGTTTTTCTTTCGTTCACGATATCTCTCGAACGAATCAACCGATTTTGACCAGACTGGTGGCGATCGACGTGGTTTTTTGAGGTTAAGAGCTGATTAGTTTTTAGAATTGAACCATCAAGCCGTTTAAAAGTTATTCCAAAAAAACCACATTTGAAAAAAATTTTTTTTTTAGTTTTTTGAAGATTTCTCAAAATCACACACACACACACACACACACACACACACACACACACACACACACACACACACACACACACACACACACACACAAACACACATACACACACACATACATACAGACGCCGTGACAACCTCGTGGGTATAGTCAGGGAAGCTTCCTGTGACCTTCAAACGTCGAGATCTGATGAAAACTTGATTTTTGCAAAACGGGGTGAAAACAATAACTTCCCGATTTTTGAAAATCTTCGATTTTCTTAGCGGGAAGTTAAAAATTAGTAAAACGGTTCACCCTAAAGGCCGTCCCTGCAACTTCCCGCTAATTCCATACCTGGGCGCTTAAAATGGTACTTATGACGTTTTTGAGATTTCTGAGCTCAAAATAAAATTTATGTGATATTTTGAGCCCGCTGAGCTCAAAGAGATAGTATTTCTATGCATTTGAGCTCTTCGAGCTCAAAAGTCTGATAGAAGTTTCATAGAACACTACTTTTGGAATTTTCAAACCGCAATAACTTTTGAATGGATCGACCGATTTTCACGCGGTTGGCGGCATTCGACGCAATTTTATCAGCCTCGTGAAAAATTTTCAGGTTTTAATTGATCGAAGCAAAAATTTCAGAGTAATTTCGAAAAAACACTTTTTTTGGTTTTCTTTCGTTCACGATATCTCTCGAACGAATTAACCGATTTCGACCAGCTTGGTGGCGATCGACGTGGTTTTTTATTGTGTAGAGCTGATTAGTTTTTGGAATCAATCGGTAGAGCTGTTTAAGAGTTATCCAAAAAAAACCACATTTGAAAAAATTTTTTTTCTTAGTTTTTTTAAGATTTTTCAAAATCTACTAATCCAAATCGGTCCAAATTATACTCAAAATCTAAGTTTGGCCAAGCCCTTTCAAATGGCACCAACCGTGATAAAATCGGATGAGCCGTTCAAAAGTTATAAGCGGTCCACATACTTTCACACACACACACACACACACACACACACACACACACACACACACACACACACCGTGACAACCTCGCGGGAGTAGTCAGGGAAGCTTCATATGACCTTCAAACGTCGAGATCTGATGAAAACTCGATTTTTGCAAAACGGGGTGAAAACAATAACTTCCCGGTTTTTGAAAATCTTCGATTTTCTTAGAGAGAAGTTAAAAATCATTGGTCAACATTTATTAGAAGTCTAATGCATGTTTGACAAAAAATTTGATCCTTATTTTGATACTGAAACCAACAGTTTCGGTGTAATTTATAAAATTCGATCAAATTTTTGATAAATTGAACTTTGATCGTGAATAACTTTTGAACGCGTGGACAAATCAGAAAATTTTATCAGACCTTTTTTGTAGAGCGTTGAATTCTCTATAAAGATAAAAACAGTGATTTGTGATTCAATTAATCGTTTAAACGGTACAAAAATCAGAAGAAGCAAAAAAAATTTTTCCTGTGTTATTCTTATGGAAATTAAAAAAATGCGATGAGGACAATCTTAATATTAATATTAAGGGCTCATCTTTTCACAGTAATTTTTTTACACCTAAAAAAAACTTTTAAGCTTGTTTGAAATAAAAAAAAATTTTTTTTTATTTGGATTACCCTAATGTATATATGAAAAATATATCAAAAATGCATGTGGGCACTCCACCAAAAGCTCTTGATGAGTGTAACATCGGGATGAGCTTATATTTTTAAAATATATATTATATATATGTATAGATGATAAAGATATCAAAAATGCATGTGGGTACTCAAATGAAAGCTCTTGATGAGTGTAACATCGGGAAGAGCTTAAAATCTTTGAAAACATCAATAGTTAAGAAAGTATAGCGCAATTTAACAAAAATCATTATTTAATAACGCAAAATTTCATTTATTTATAGTTTACAAGTCACGGCAGTCACCTAGTGACTGCAAGGTTGCTAATATAGAATTAAATTACTAGATTTTTTAAAATCAAATTTTTATACTAGCTGGTCAATATTTGGTTTCTCTACCATGGACAAAATTGTTGATTATTAATTAATATATTTTTATTTTTCAGAAGAAAATATTACTTCAGCCAGCTACGGAGTCGATTTAATGGACGAAGTTTCAAAATTTAGTGAAAATTTAACGCGAAATAATTAAATAACTAATAAAAAAATAATTAAATTAAATTAGCGAGCCGACATATCAGGATTACTTAAAAAAAAAGTAAAAAATTGTCAACAATTAAAGTTATTAATTAATAATTAATAACTTATAAAGTAATTATTAAAAATAGCGTAATTAAATATATATATTTAAATATGTTATTTATTTAGACTTTTGGTCAACTCTTGGCGGGATCGGCATTTAATAAGAAAATTAAATTAATAATAAAAAATATCCGCTAAGATCAATAGTATTATTTTTACAGCCGTGCGCCAGTAGTTATACCATTGTCGTACTTAATTTATTTTTTTAGATTCAAATATTTATAAGATAATTATTAGTTATTATTTTATTTTTAATTATTAAATATTATAAATATATATATTATATATATATTGAGATAATTCTGAGCATTATTAGTGTAATTTTTTTAGTCGCATTTGTACAGAACACACAAAAAATAATTGACTTTAATTAACTATGTTTACTTTTAATTAGTCATTGCATGGCTTTTTAATTGGACCAAATATATAGAATTAATTATCAGTACGGTCTATAAAAAATAATTTTTTTTTTTTTCAAATTGTTTATTTAAAAAAAAACAAAATTTGAGTCTACTTGTTTTTTTTTAATAAAAATTTTTAATGTTATTTAAAAATTAAAAAAAAATAAATTAACAAAAAAAAATTTTTTGTGGACTGGGATCGAACCCGGTACTTTCTTAAAGGCTTTAATTTCTGTCAAAAAAATTTTAACTCTAAAAATTATGATAAAAAATAACAAAAAAAATTTGAAATAAAAATAAATAAAAAAAAAAGGAATTTAAGTAGAAAAAAAAACAAGTAGATTTAAAAAAAAATTATTATTTTAAAAACAAAGGTGCTACAAAATAAAAAAATGTAGCTTATTTGATATTATATTATTTATTATATATTAACCGTTGAACGACTATTATAATTAATTAATATATTTTGTTTTGTTCTGAAAATGAAAAAAAGGTTTTGTTAATTAATTTAAACTGAGATTATTTATTAATGGTTGCTAATACGATGACTAAAATGCTTATTGTAGAAACTAAAATATATTTAAAGAAGTAGATACCTCTGTAGTTTGTATTATAAAGTAAACTTCTATTGTGTTTTATAAATAATTAACAACAATAGTTGTAATTATAAATTATTCCGTATTTAATATAATATATATATATATATATATATATATATATATATATATATATATATATATATATATATATATATATATATATATATGTATACAAATATATATATATATATATATATTAACTTGTTCAAATATTAATAATTGATAATAAAATTAAGTTAAAATAATTATTACTATAATTATAAATAAAAGGAATTGCTGAAGTGCTAATTAGACTCATGGTAATAAATTCGTATTTATCGTATACTTTAAAGACTGTGGAAAAATAGATGTATAAATGTTTAGATAAATAAATTATTGACATCATTAATTAATTTTATGTTTATTATTATTATTTTTTGTATTATTACCCTTTAAAAAATAAATATAAAAAAAAATTCTAACTTTTTAAATTTAAAATTTAAATTTTCGCGCCTAAAATTTTTTGGCGCTAAATTTAAAATTCAAACTTCTTACTTTTACTTTTTGTCGTCAGAGGCGCTAAAACTCGAGTTAAATTCAAGCTTCTGCGCTCTTTGCAGTCGGTAAATTAAAATCCGAGAAATGTCAACACAACTTTACAGTGAAATTTAATATTTTTATCATTTTTATTAATTACTTTTAATTAAATAACTAGTTTATTAATTATATAAACTCGTTAAAATGAAGTTAATTTTAGGAGTTTTGTTTTTGTATACTTATGTAAGTCATTCACTGACATTAGAAGTAAGTAAAAATTCTTTTTTATGTATTTTTAGGTTACAATGTTATTGTTTAGAAAATGTCAGAAATATTAAAAAAAAATAAATTTTAATAAAAAATTTTTAATTGGAAAATTTTAAGTCAAGATTTTAATGATCATTTTTTATAATTTACACTTGTTTAATTTTTTTAAATAACCTGTCTAAAAAACTTGAAAAATTATCAAATGTCAAAATCAGTATAATTTTTTTTTTTCAATTTTTGATAATTGAAATTCAAAATATCAAAAATGTTAAAAAAATGTTTCTTTAATAATGACTAAAACTATTAAATTTTAAATGACACTGAAGTTGACAGACTTTTTTTTTTATTTTTAAAACTAAATTTATATGAAAAATTTTTAATAATTTAGATTTAAAAAAAAATTACAAATGCAAACTTTAAAAAAAATTGATTTTTTGTAAAAACAAAAAAATTTTTAAATGTCAGCTGATTTCAGTGTTAAAATTTTAATTATCATTTTTAAAAATTCCTACTTGTTTAAATATTTTTTATCATGACCTGTCAAAGAAACTTAAAAAATTATCAATATAATTATTTAAAAAAATTTTCGATAATTAATTAAAATTACAAAATGTCAAGTATTGAAAAAATAAACAAAATTATACTATTAAATTTCAATTATTATTTATCAAAATTTCTACTTGCTTAATTTTTCTTCTAATTTTTTTTTTCAATTTTTAATCATTGAAATAGAAAATGTCAAAAATATTCAAAAAAATTTTTATATTGAATTTTAATTATCATTTTTAAAAATTCTTATTTTTTTAATTATTTTTTATCATGACCTGTCAAAAAAACTTAAAAAATTATCAATATAATTATTTAAAGAAATTTTCAATAATTAATTAAAATTACAAAATGTCAAGTATTGAAAAAATAAACAAAATTATACTATTAAATTTCAATTATTATTTATCAAAATTTCTACTTACTTAATTTTTTTTTTCAATTTTTGATCATTAAAATACAAAATGTTAAAAATATTCAAAAAAATTTTTCTTTTTCTATTTAATCTTAATTATCATTTTTAAAAATTCCTATTTTTTTAATTATTTTTGTTATAACCTGTTAAAAAATCTTGGAAAATTATAAAAAGTCAATATAATTATTAAAAAAAATTTTAAATAATTATATTATCAAAAACAAAAAAAAATAATTAATAATAATAATAAATAAAAATTTCAGGCAAATCCTCAAACCGGTCACTCAAACAACTGGGCAGTTCTAGTATGCACATCAAGATTCTGGTTCAACTACCGTCATGAAGCGAACGCGCTGTCAGTGTACCACAGCATCAAGCGCCTGGGAATCCCAGACTCTCAAATAATCCTGATGTTAGCAGACGACATGGCCTGCAACCCTAGAAACCCGCGACCTGCGACAGTCTTCAACAACGTCAAGCAGCACATAAACGTCTATGCTGACGATGTGGAGGTAGACTACCGTGGATACGAAGTCACTGTAGAGAACTTTGTGAGGCTGCTGACCGGCAGACTGCCTCCAGGAGCTCCGAGGTCCAAGCAGCTGCTGACTGACGAGCGCTCCAATATTTTCATATACTTGACAGGTCACGGAGGCAATGGGTTCCTCAAGTTCCAGGACTCTGAGGAGATCACCAGTCAGGACTTGGCTGACGCTCTTGAGCAGATGTGGCAGAAGCGCAGGTATCATGAAATTCTGTTCATTGTCGACACTTGCCAGGCTAGTTCCATGTACGAGAAAATTTACTCGCCTAATATTTTGGCCATCGCTAGCAGTAAAGTTGGTGAAGATTCCTTGTCTGTAAGTTATTATTATTATTATTACTATTATTACTGTATATTTAATATATGAAGATCGGTGTTTTTTAAATTTATTAAATCACAGATAGTTAATATTATAAGCCAGATTACCCGATCCAAATTGTTGGATAATGACTAATTTTTCATTATTATTTCTTCACCATAATATTTTATCGATATGAGGTCTCATACCATCAGAGAAAATTTGGGTGAAAATAACAATTAAAATTTGTTATGACAATTATTAGATAGATAGATTTGTTACATTGTACAGCAGTAAGAACTGCCTTTTACAATTTTTTCATCACAATTGTACTGCCTCTCTCTATTTCACTGCGTTCGAATTTCTTTCAAATTTTTTTCACTGCGTTCAAAGTTTCTGTCTTTCAAATTTTCGCACATAGATATCGCAACCTGCTCTTTCAACTTTTTATAATCTCTGCGTATCTCTTTGTGGCTGTGGACCGACTTGTGCTTCCTGTACTGTATTTACCCTATTCCTCACCTCTTTCGAATAGCTGTTGGAATAGTGGCGATGGGGAAACCACAGAGAAAACCCATGCCAGTACAAGTCGGCTACCGGAGCGACCCCCGACGGTTGGTTTGGAACTATTCGAATAACCGTCGAGGCTCGAACCCTCGCCTCACGGCATGATGTACGAACGAATTAACGATATAATGACTTAACTCGCTCGGCCATCCTGCCGCTTTTATGACAATTATTATTAGAGAATGGTAATTTCGAATAGGTCTCGGATAGCTTAACTTGTAAAGCATTTGGCGCGTAACTAAAAGATCCAGGTTCGAGTCCTGGTCTGGGCTATCTGAATTATTTTTTCAAAAAAATTAAAAAAAAAATTACATCTTTCTCTAATAATAATTGTCATAACAAATTTTAATTGTTATTTTCACCTAAATTTTCTCTGATGGTATCCAACAATTTGGATCGGGTATTCTGGTTTATAATATTAACTATCTTTGATTTAATAAAATTATTATTATTATTATTATTATTATTATTATCATCAAAAATTATTATTAATAATTAAAAAAATAGCTTATTTATTAAAGTTTTGTATGTCACGCCGTTTTACTATTTAATCAAAAAATATTTTTGCAGAACATAAAAAAAAGAAATTTATTTCTAATTTGAAAAGAATTTTTTAAGTGAATTTTTTTTATGTACTGATATAATAAAAATATAATTATTTTATGTCCCGACATAAAATTAAATGCTTATTATCTTTTATTATCTTTCGACATAATTATAATAAATATAACTCAATTATGTTTAAAGATTAAATATATTTTTTTTTCATTATAAATAACATAATAAAAATTATTAAAATTGTGACTTTAATTTAAAACAGTTTTAAAATCTTTGCAAAATTTTTATTATCGTTGATCATAATAAAAATTCACAGAATTTAGTAAAAAGCGTGCCATAGTTTTGAATTTTCAAATTATAATTCAAAATTCTGGGTCAAATATTGAAAATATAAAAATAATTTTATCCTCTATAAAAAAGGTCCTTATCAATTTTGCTCTATTTCTCTTCCTTTCTTAAAAATTTAAATTTAAAGTCAAAAAATAAAGTTTTAAATTATCATCTAATTATATGATCTTTTTGTTTTTTTAATTAACAATATATGAAAAATTTATAAAATTGAATAATCAAAATTGATTGTATGCTTTATAATATTTAAATAATGGGTGTCAATTACTAGTTGATAATTTTTAAGTTGAATCTCATATTGAAAGCCAGTCAACAGCGCTCCCTCACGGTTTTGGAAATGCCGTAAAGATTCGGTATTTATACGATATAAATGCTGTATTTTTACCGTAATACTTCAGTTATTTTAGCCAGTTTTTTTTGTCGAATTATCACGAAACAATTACAAAATAAATTCAGAATATTTTCGGCAATACAATAGAAAAATTACGGTATATTTACAGTATTTAAACCGTAAATATACCGCATATTTACTGTATATCTGCGGCACTGTTGCAGCAAAAAACCGGAAAAGAAGATCCCTACTTTCTATTACCGGCAAAATAACAAAAATATGCTGCTTTACTACTATTTTTCAATTGGTAAATGTAAAATTCAAGACACCGCCTCGTGGTCGAAAACAGCACTACTTAAACCAGGTCATGTATTCTTATGGCGGTGACTTGCCATCTGGAGTTGAAAAATTTAACTACTCACACCAGGTTTTGGTAATAGGTCTTTTTACACGGTGCCATTTACCAATAGCTTAAAATTTTTTTTTATAATATTATAAATTATTATGAATAATTTTTAAGAGGTTGATAAATTAATTTCTCTATTATTATTATCATTTTTTTTTGTCCAGACCGGGATTCGAACCCAGATCATTTAGTTACGCGCCGAAGGCTCTACCAATTGAGCTATCAGAGACACTATCCGTATTTATTTACTCAGTCACCTAATAAGACTCACCGAGTAATAAACACAATCATCCATCTTACGGTAGAAAGCATTATATCTTTAATTATATCAGTATAAACGCGGCAAAATTGCAGTATATCTTTGGTATTTTTACCATAGAAATACGATTTTATTTTTGTAAAATTATAGTAATATTATAGTTAATACACAGATTTTTTACGGTAAAAGTTCTAGAGTTTTACGGTAATTTTATCGTATTATTTCTGAACTTTGCAGCAAAAGTACAGTAGAAATGCTGTATAACTATAGTAAAGAAATTAGGAAAACGGTTGACCCTGAAGGCCATCCCTGCAACTTCCCGCCAACTCTAAACCTAAACGCTTGAAATTGCACTTATGACGTTTTTGAACTCTTCGAGCTTATAAATACAATTTGTGTGTTATTTTGAACTCTCCGAGCTCAAAAAATAGCTTTTGTATGTTTTTGAGCTCTTCGAGCTCAAAAATTTTATAGAACTTTGATAAAACACTATTTTTTGAATTTTCAAATCGCATTAACTTTTGAATGAATGAACCGATTTTCACGCGGTTGTCGGCATTCGATGCAGTTTTTTAAGCTTCATAAAGGATATTCAATTTTAAATTTATAAAACGAAAAATTTCGGAGTAATTCCGAAAAAAAACTTTTTTCGGTTTTCTTTCGTTCACGCTATCTCTCGAACGAATCAACCGATTTTGACCGGATTAGTGGTGATCGACGTGGTTTTTCAAGCTCAAGGGCGGATTAGTTTTTGGAGTTGATCGATGAAGCTGTTTAAAAGTTATTCTAAAAAAACCACTTTCAAAAAAAAAAATTTTTTCCGATTTTTTTTTTTTTAGATTTCTCAAAATCTATTGGTCCGAATCGATTGAAATTCATAGGAAATCTAAGTTTGAGGGAACTCTTTAGAACGCCGTTTGGTAGATTCCGATCGGTTCAATCGTTCAAAAGTTATAAGTGATTCACATACTTACACATACACACACACACACACACACACACACACACACACACACACACACACACACACACACACAGACCCAGATGTTGTCAGGGCACGGCTGTTTCCGGGAGTACCTTTATCGCTTTAAGCACGATAATTCCCCAGAGTGTCCGTCTTGCCCAAGAGTTGCTGAAAATGCGGAGCACGTTTTCTTTGAGTGCCCTCGTTTTAACCCACAGCGTGATGAGTTAGAGAAGATCCTGAACAAGAAAATCACACCAGAGTCAATAGTAGAAGAAATGCTGTCATCCGAAGCTGCCTGGAACGCCACAAGCACGTTTACCACCGAAGTGCTTACAGAGCTGCGTTCCATTGAAAGAAAAAGGGCAAATGACAGAAACTAGAAGGAAGGAAAAATAACACCTTAGCCACCAGAAGGAATAGCAGTAGCTAGATCCTCCCCTCACGAAGTAATGCCTGACGGCGGTTTCCATGAGGGATTAGAGGAAAGAAGAAAAGGGGTTTAGGGTTTAGTGGGTAGGGGCGTTAGCGTTGAGTTTTAGTATGACGCTGCGTCGAGTCGCCACATATCCAGGCCGAACAGCTATGCCTGGAATCCGTAAAAAGGATTCCCCCCCCTAAGATAAAAAAAAAAAAAAAAAAAAAAAAACACACACACACACACATACAGACATAGTGACAACCTCGCGGAGATTCAAACGTCGAGATCTGATGAAAACTCGATTTTTGCAAAACGGGGTGAAAAAAATAACTTCCCGATTTTTGAAAATCTTCGATTTTCTTAGCGGGAAGTTAAAAACTGGCCAAAATGACCACAGAAATACCGTATTATTTCAGAATTATAACGGTAAATTTATGGTAAACGCATTAATACCGAAAATTTACGGTATTTCAAAAACCGCGAGGGCTATGACGCCTTTTTTTTACTTTAACCTAAAAAATTTACTGTAAGAGTTTGAACTCTTCTGATTCAATAAATTATTTTTACATTAATTCTTATATTTTTAATAGTAATTAATCATTTATGGAAATTATTATTAATAAACTTTAATAATATTGATTACTTAATAATGAGTTTCGATAAATAAGAATAAGCAGATAATTCGACGCATGCGCAGTATAGGTGTCAATCATTGGGGCTAAGGCGTGTCAATAATTAGATCAATCAGTTTTTTAACCTGTCAATAATTGGAGTATCCGGATAATCTATTTAATTATTTAAAATTAATTAGTAAATATCAGTGATTATCATTTTAAAAAAAGAAATTGATTAGTAAAAACATTACTTGAGACATTACCACAAACAAAATTCAATGATATTAATATTTGATTGCTTAAAAAAAATCAAATCATAACTTTGTCTCTTATAGTGTCAATTGGGGCTTTTACCGTAAGGTAAAAGCCCCAATTATTGACAGAGGTCTAAATATTGACGACAAAAAAAAGGCCCTATCAATTTTACCGTATCTTTAACCCCTGAGCAAGAATTTAAAAAATCAAAATTCAAATTTTTACCGTCTTAATTAATTTTTCAGCATCATGTGGATCCAGATATAGGTGTTTACATTATTGATCGCTACACATACTACGCTTTAGACTTTTTGGAAAAAGTCGAGCCTTCAAGCTCCAAAAAACTTAGTGAATTTGTAAGTAAATAATAATAATAATAATAGTTAATAATTATTGACTGTAATTAATTATCATTTAATATTTTTATTTTAGTTGAAAGTGTGTCCAAAGCACTACTGCTTATCAACAGTAGGCGTTAGACGGGACTTATTCCGTAGAGACCCTGAAAAAGTCCCAGTGACAGACTTCTTTGGGTCTCTCAGGCCAGTGGAGCTGACTGACACCATTGTTACCATTATTCCTACCAAAGGAAACAGAACTCGAAAGACTGAAATTGAGCGCAAGCTTCACTACACTCCACAATTTCCAGATATTACTTTGCTATCTTGAATATTCAATATTTACTAAGCAAATAAAATAATTTATAGTGAATGTTTATTTACTTTATTAAAAAGTTTTTTTTTTCATTGTATATATATATATATATATATATATATATATATATATATATATATATATATATATATATATATATATATATATATATGGTTTTCAAAGCTATCAATCGGCAAGAAATCAATCATGCATGAGTTACAAAAAAGAATTTAATTTTGTAAAATTAAAATTTTACAAAAAAAATTTTCATACATAAGATTAAAATAATTTTTTTTTTTATTAAAATTATTAAAATTTATTTTATTGTAAAAAAGCATGGGTACTTTTGAAGATATTTTAATAATGACTCTACTTTAACCAATATTTATCAATAAAATATTTACAACAATTGACATCAAGCACCCCACGCTTTTTTACTCTAAATTCATTTTTTTGTTAATCACTCTATTCTTATTTAAAACTTATTAAAAATTATTTTCTCATATAGCTCACTGATGAATAATGAATGTGATGATAATAACAAATTGACTAATTAACAATTATTGATGAAGATAGCAATAGAACAAAACTAAAATAAATCGCCGAAGCTAATGAGCTGATATAATTAATGGCGTATAAAAAAAAGCGTCGGATAAGATCTGACGTCATTAAACGATTAATAAAACACTAGCAACCTTGTAGTCACTATGTGACTGCCATGACTTGTAAACTATAAATAAATAAAATTTTGCTTTATTAAATAATGAATTTCGTTAAATTGCACTGTACTTTCTTAAATATTGACATTTTTAAAGATATAAACTCATCCCGATGTTACACTCATCGAGACCTTTCATTTGAGTACCCACATGCATTTTCATATATTTGTCATATATACATATATATATAACATATATAAATATATGAAAAATTGATGTGGGTACTCAAATGAAAGGTCTCGATGAGTGTAACATCGGGATGAGCTTATATCTTTAAAAATATCAATAGTTCACAAGATACAAGGTCATTATTTCTTAATTATCTATCTAGAAATAGAGCATTCTCGAATGCAGCCTAAATAAATTTTTCCGAATCTAATTTATATGTACATAAACCAAGTATCATCATATCGTCTTATATACCGTAACTAAAATCCTGGTTTACTACTTGTAAAGGTTACTAGCGACCTTTCTTTATTAAATAATGAATTTCGTTAAATTGCACTGTACTTTCTTAAATATTGACATTTTTAAAGATATAATCTCATTCCGATGTTACACTCATCAAGAGCTTTCATTTGAGTACCCACATGCATTTTCATATATTTGTCATATATACATATATATAACATATATAACATATATGAAAAATTGATGTGGGTACTCAAATGAAAGGTCTCGATGAGTGTAACATCGGGATGAGCTTATATCTTTAAAAATGTCAATAGTTCACAAGATACAAGGTCATTTCTTAATTATGTATCTAGAGATAGAGTATTTTAGAATACAGCCTAAATACTTATCATCATAAATTGACTATTGGTGAGAATGATATGAAATCTTGAAAAGGCACAACTCTAAACCAAGACTTTCCTAATGATACCAAATTTAATCATAAAAACCCATTTTTTCATATAAATACACTGGTCACAAATATTTTTCTAATTCTCTTCATAATATAGATTATTAGTAAAGATAGCAATAAAACAAGAATTATTCATATATCTATTGTTTTTAAACATTACTTAAACTTTATTTATCATTAAAATAAAATCTCCAATCAAAGATTGAGATTTCACTAATTGATGTTATAATTATTTGTAATTATAATTACTATTTGTAATCACACTGATCCTTCTTATAATTGTAGCAAAGGCCAGGTTGACAAGGTAAAGAATACTTAAAAAATCCTCCACGACCATCATGAGTACAAGCAAAATACCCACAGGAAGAAGAGTCTGGGATGTTCCCAACTTTAGTACACACATCCTTAGAAACTGAAGTTGGTTGTTCAGGCTCATTGTTCTGAGAATCATCTAGGTCAGGTTCATCTTCCTGAGAATTATCAACCTCGGCAGGTTCTTTCTGGGACATTTCTTTACCACCACGTAGAACAGCATTGAGAGTTTTTACCAAGGGATATTTTTCTCCACAGACGCCGTTGAAGTCATCAACGTCTATAGCCCAGACCATGGCGCCACCTAGACCCATTTTCTTGACGAACTCAGCCTTGGCCTTGATCGACTTTACGTTGTCGAATCCGACCCACTGATTGCCTTTGTAGGCCGACGCAGCTTTTCTTTCTTTGTCGTAGGAGACTTTCCAGCCGCCTTTTTTCTGCATCTCGCAGATTTCTTGGTATCCCAGGTATCCTGCCTCCTTAGTGTAGGGTCCAGCGTTTCCAGGCCCTGAAGTAGCGGCTCCTAGTCCGTTGTTTCTGGGGTTTGAGAGGGTAAATGTGCGGCCGTAAGTTGGAACTCCAAGGATCAGTTTCTCCTTAGGAGCGCCTTTGGATAACCAGTAGTTCACTGCAGCTTCCTGAAATAAGTAAATTATTTATTAAGTGATAACTAGCATCTATTAGAGACGAGTGCAGTCACTGAGGTAAAGTACCCAGGAGTTGAACAGGTTTCGAAGTAGAACGTATTTGACGTAGCCATATTAAAGCAAATTTTAAGGGAGTTGGGAAAGAACGGATAGGGCAAAGGGGGGGACCTACTCAGTGGGAATTTTTCCGTAATTGAAAAAATAATCAGACAGCCCAGACTGGGAGTCGAACCCAGATCTCTCGGTTACGCGCCAAGGGCTCTACCAGTTAAGCTATCCGAGACAAGTACTGACTACTTTATTCAGTCACGTATATAAGACCCACCGAGCAAACAACGCCACCGTCCATCTTACGGTAAAGAGCCATATTAAAGCAAATTTTAAGGGAGTTGGGAAAGAACGGATAGGGCAAAGGGGGGGACCTACTCAGGGGGAATTTTTTTCCGTAATTGAAAAAATAATCAGACAGCCCAGACTGGGAATATGGCTCTTACATAAAGATGTAATTATTAGTTCAAATTAGTGATTTTAATGAAAATATAAACAATTTTGAATTGATTGAAGCGCAAAATAACAAAGATAATTGAATATTTATATTTTGACAATGTTTTTAAGATAGACTATCGAAGGAGTAGTAGTTAAACAATCAATTCTGACTAGCCGCAGTAGTTGAACACTCCGGGAGCAGGAGTTAAACTAATAAAATATATGGCAATAGGCACACCAAAAATTTTCAACGTTTTATTGAAATATCTAAAGAATTATAACATATTATTGATTAATATTAAGAATAATACTATGAATATTTAATATGTTCACTTAAAAATGAGAAATATTTGTATTTAATTTTTTAATTACATTTTTTATGAATGACAAAGCAAATTTTCAATTATAAATCAAAAAAACTCAATTCAAAACGTTCAATAATTTTTAACTACACTAATTTTTAGCTATAAAACTTATTTAATTTGCAGTAATTAATACAAATCACAATGCTGATCACTAGTCTATAAACCTATTAGAGATTAAAGTGCTGTTAAAATTATACGGCCCCAGCTTGTTCAAGTTCTGGGTACCGCTTTGAAAATTGAGAGGTATAGTTAGACGCTAAAATTTAGTATAAAAATCCCACAAAAAACAGTTTCACTGTAAACCGCCACGCCAAGTACACGTCCAACTATTGTTACAAACTATAATAATTCAATTTTTACAAAAAACTATTGAATCGAAAAAAAAAAACGAAGTACAAAAAATTTTTTAGATTAAAAAAACATTAAAGACAGTAAATATTAAGGAAAAAAACTTAATGTATTTGGTGAGCATCATTCGAATACTTTCATTATCCACAGTTTTTAAAATTGATACTTGTAGTGTGAATTGTATAGCACACCAAGTACACTAAATTTTTTTCCTTAGTATTTACTGTCTTTAATGTTTTTTTAATCTAAAAAATTTTTTGTACTTCATTTTTTTTTTTTTTCGATTCAATAGTTTTTTGTAAAAATTGAATTATTATAGTTTGTAACAATAGTTGGACGTGTACTTGGCGCGGCGGTTTACAGTGAAACTGTTTTTTGTGGGATATATCTTTTTTTTGTAAAGAGTATATTAAGTGACATAATCAAATATTTTATAAATATTTTAAAATTCCAAATATGTACTTCTCAAGTAATTCAGCTGATTCTTTATGCATGAATTTTTGTAATAATTTAATTACAAACAAAATTACTACAATACTTTTTCTGCCCTCCGGCCGGAAAGTGGCAACTTTCTGGCCGCTGCGCTAAACAAAGTTGCCACATTCCGGCTACGTCGAGCAGAAAAATAGTATACACACCTTGGCCAGTAAATAAGAAAGCCTCAGATCACATGTTTGTCAACCTCGGCTTCGCCTCGGCCAACAATTACATGTGATCTGAGACTTTTCTTATTTTACTGGCCTAGGTATGTAATATACTATAAATGACGCGCGTGACTAACCAATGTGACATCTAAAATATAGCGGTAATGATTTTTTTGCTCGACGGGCAGAAAGCGTCAACTTTCGGCCCGCTGCGCTAAACGAAAATGCCGCTTCCTGCCTTCGTCGAGCAAAAAAATAGTATACACTCCACGGGAAGTAAATAAGAAAGCCTCAGATCACATGTTTGTCAACCTCGGCTTCGCCTCGGCCGACAATTACATGTGATCTGAGACATTTCTTACTTTACTTCCCTAGGTGTGTAATATACTATTGTGGCTCCACCTACTGTCATATATTGAAATGTTAAACTAAAGACCAACTACTTATATCGGCGCTAAGTTCAGTACTTAGTATGTTAACTACTTAGATGGTAGAATAACAGGGTTAAGTGGTGCCAACTTGGAAATAAGAAAATTCGCCCTAAATTTGTAAAATCTCTCGTAGAATCGAAAACAGGCGCAAGCAAAAGTTTTCAAACTGGCGATATATTAAATAATTGTTAAGATCCAATAATTTTTTGTAATATATGCATAATTGGTAAAAAGAAACTTATTAACAATGATGTCAAGTGTTAGTGTCTTAGCAATAATAAAAAAATATAGAGCTAAATATGTGAGGAGGTTATGTTGACATATGATGAGAGAATAGAGACACGTTGTCTCACGCCATATATTGGACGTGTACTTGGCGCGAGACACTATCGTGTCTCCGGATTATAGTTTATATCTTTGCAAAAATTATGTATTATTTAGAAAAGACTATTTCATTGGGTGGTACAATTTTTAACTTCCCGCTAAGAAAATCGAAGATTTTCAAAAATCAGGAAGTTCCCAGTCAGCATCCAAGTCAGAAAGATTTCAGTATGAAGTCTTTTAAAAAACTTCTTATAGAAGTCCTAATGTGACGTCTTAAGAAGCTCTTTTTTACGAGGTCAGAACTAAGAGCTCTCAATGAACTCATAAGTTTGGAGTCAATTTTCTGACATCTAACTGAGTCCCTTTTTTGAAATTCTTTTTGAGTTGCGTATAATGAGCTAATAGACATTATAAACAAAAATACAAATTTCTTTTTAATATAAAGCGGTCAAAATCTTATTCATTTTTCATTTATTACTTTCCTGATTGAGAAATTAAATTGAAAATGATTAAAAATAATTCGAATTAAATGATTTAAAACAATTTGAATAGATTAATATATAGATATACACTTGGCATAGGTTAATTCATTTTTCTTAATCCAGGTTAATTAAATTTTTCAAAAATTTTAAATTATATTATGAAGTAATAGGCAATAATGTTAAAATCTGGTTCGTAATCAAACTAATTTAGATAAAATAATAAAATTGGATTCTAATCTGAAAAAATTATGTGAACTTTCTACATTTAAGGAGTACTTTGCATGTATCAATTTTAAACATTTTATTCGAATTTAACGATATCTTATAACTATATACTTATTAAAATTATTGTTGAATTTTTAATATTCATTAATTTATCTATTAGATTTTATATTGTGAAAAGTAAACAAAATTTATATAGACTATTTAAAAAAATATTACAGGTAGACTTTTGAATATTTTTTAGTATATAAATATTCGTAAAAGTTACTTTTTCTCTATCGATACACAGTATCAAATAGAATAAATAATATAGACAATAATCGCAACATTTCATCACTATATAAACTGAGCTTATAAGAATAATGAGATGTGTAACGACGTATCGTTTGAACAGCGTAGGGGGTTAGGTATCGATCTAGCACGCGCGCGACTCGGGTTCGAATCTTAGTTACGGCAATTGCGATTTTCACTTTCTCTCTTTAAACCGACAACATTAGGTCTAACTAAAATAATAAACATTCGAAATCAGCATCGGTGCTTCATGAAACTCTGAATTATTTTTCATAATTTACTTTTATTATTATTAATATTATTTTTGTTGTGTTCTTATTATTGTTATCATTATAATAGCGTATAGAGATAAAAAATCATTCATTTGTGCGAGTTCAGAAAAAAGAGCTCTTTAAGAGCTCGTTTTGATGAGTTCTTAAAGTCTACAATAAGCGGCGCATTCGACCTCTTCAGAAGGTCTTAAAGACGTCTTTTAGACGTAGACTCTGACGTCCAAATCAGAAATCTGAGCTCATTCGGAATAACTTAATACGTCATTTTGCTATCTGGGTTATTGTTTTCACCCTGTTTTGCAAAAATCGAGTTTTCATCAGATCTCGACGTTTGAAGGTCATAGGAAGCTTCCCTGACTACTCCCGCGAGGTTGTCATATAAAAAAATACTTTACTTATATATAAAAATACTTACAGAATTAAAGTCGCGATCTTGATCGCCTCTACCCGCGTGCAAAGGGGCATTGAGTCCCGTTATGGGATCCCAGGGTCCATGAAAATCGTAGGCCATCAAATTAATAAAGTCCAGATGTTTACTTATCTTAGCAATATCATAAGACTGCGAAGCTGAAGATTTTGCAGCAGCAACAGCAGCAGAAAGTAACAACCCTTGACTGTGTAATTTCTTCCCCAGGACTTTAACAAGCTTGACGAAGTTTTTAACGTCATTCGGCGAGCCACCTCGCTGGGCCGGGTACTCCCAGTCCAGGTCGAACCCATCGAAGCCCCACTTCTTGACAAACGCGACTGCGTTATCAGCGAAGCGCTCTCTGGATCTAGGATTGCTCGCCATTATTGAGTACTTGGTGGATCCTTCATTCCACCCGCCGATTGCTACCAGAGTTTTCAAGGCAGGGTTCTTGAGCTTGAGCTTGTTGAACCTTCCGAACCCGTCCTTGCCGTAGTCATTAGGGGTGTCTTGCCACGGGTCCAGGATTTTTACTTCGCTGCCTTTTATTCCGACGAAGGTGTAAATCAAATGAGTGCAGAGTTTCGGGTCGATTTTTTCTATACCAAATTTTCCATTTCCTTTACGATAAACCGACCAAGATTGAAAATAGCACACGATTTTTTCTGAAAGTCAAACAGGTTTGTTATTTTATAATTTTTTTTATTGAAAATTTGTATACAAAAAAATTAAAAAAAGAAAAATTTCAGTTGTAAAAAAATTGTAAAACTTTAAATACAATTTTTAATAAATATTTTTTTTTTCCAATTTAATAAATTAAAAAATTAAAAACGTCAGCTAACTTTAGTTTTATTGTCATTAAAGTTAGCAATCACTTGACCATTTTTTAATTTTTTTTAACAATTAAATTTGTTACAAAAAATTATTTTTAAAAAATTGCATTTCAATTGTTTAAAATTCTACGAGTCAATTTTTTTCATAATTTTTTTTTTTCCATAATTTATTTGTAACAAAAGTTCTTAAGATAATCAAATATCTCCTGAATTAATTTTCAACAATAACAAAAATACTAATTAATATTTTCTCTAATAATTTTATTTTAATTTTCAGATTTGGAATTTTTTTATTGAATTTTTTTCATAATAATTGAATTTTCATAAAATTCTAAAAAAATTTCTAATGTCTGTCAACTTTAGTGTTAATTAAACATCTGACAATTTTTATAATTTTTCTTCTTGAAAAAATTATTTTAAAAAAAAAGTTTTTATAAAAATTTCATAAGTTGATTTGAAAAATTATAATTGCAATTTTTTAAAAGTATTTTTTTAGTTTTAATTTAATTAAATAAAAAAAAACTTGTTAATAAAAAAATAAAATTAATCAATTAATTTATACTTACTTTCAGCGGCACAAGCTGTGAAGTACAACACAGCTAACGCGATGAAGATTTTCATAGTTGCAAAGCTCGTAGCCAGTCAAAAAAATTTTTAATAATTTTTTTTATAGAACTCCATTGTGTTTATAAGACTCTGTTGCGTCATATTTGTTTGTTTAAAGTCTTAGAACATCAAGTGCTAATGTTTGTTCAAATTGATAGGTTAGTATTTATCTGATTTATTAGATTTTCATTGATATCACTTTCGATTAATGTTTGTTTGCTTTTAGGTAAAAGAAAATATGACGTATAAAATTATCCAACATTTTTTTTTAATAATAAACTAGCTCTAAAAAATTGCATTTACAATTTTTTAAGGCTTCTATAAATAGAATTCCTTAAATAAATTCTTGCTATAATTTATTTTTGTCAAAAACTTTATAAAAACTATCAGTTGTCTCTCAAATTTAGTATTTTACTAAACAAAAAATAATTTGGTAGACGCTACATTAAAAATTGCTATTTTTTTGCTAGAAATTCTTGTTCCAAATAAGGTTATGTTACAAATCGCCAGAAACAATGATTGAAATTAATTTTATTTAATTAAATATAATAACGTAAAGCTAAAAGAAATTAAATTTCTTTATATTAAATTCATAAAACTAATTTTATTGATAAATTTTTTTATTTATAAACTTTACAACATTTCTTCAAAACTAAGAAGAAATATAAACTAAATAAAAATTCTATAATGATTAAATGAAGAGCAAAATTAATTAATGATGCAATAAGTTATATATATTTTAGAATATCATTACAGAGGTCAGAATTTTCCATACAATAATAATGATAATTTTTTTTTAAATTATTTTTTTTCCCACTCACAACTGTCCGATTCTTTATCGTAGCAGGTATTATGAGGACAATCAAAGGAAACTTCTCTATATTTATTTGGTGTAATCATAGAGCATGCAATGAATCCACACTTTCCATTTGGAATGTTTTTGTTACCTTCAGTACACTCGGGACCTGTATCTGAATCATCTTCGTCGTCTGTGTTGATAGAAGCGCCAGAACTTGCATCAGCTGCAACATATGGAAAAATTAAGGTTAGTTTCATTAAATAAATTAAACTTAATTAATAATTTAATTTCTTCTCCAGGATTACCATGAGCAGAAGATTCGGCAGTATTACTCGGCTCTATGGGCTTAGGATCCTCGACATCGACGATCTCAGCTTTGAAGTACAAAAATCAAGGTGAGTTTCATTAATTGAATTGAAGCTTATTACTTATTCAATAAATTACTTACAGTTATCATCGGAAGGGTAGGCCGCGGCCAAACAAAGAGTCGCCAGAAGAATAATGAAACGCATCTGGAATAAAAATATAATGATCAATTAATCTATTTCTTCTTTCTAACCTAGTCAATTGAAACAAGGCAAGTTTTATTAAAAGTAACTAGTTTTTGGAATTTAACGGCGGATAATTAGCAAACAATTAACTAACCTTGTTGCTCAGAAGTAAACTGCTGATGTGATAAATTCCCAGGGTATCCCGCGCTATTTATACAACTCGCTATCATATTCGCGAGGATGGCGAAAACAAGATTTATTGATGATTGCAATAGTCCACATATCGGTATTTATTCAATCAAATTTATTTCTTTTTACAATAAAATACTTAACTCCGTCGAAATTGATGATCGACATAGTGATTTATTGGATTCGTTCTTGTTGGTTGTTAAATTAACTATTAAAGATTTGGAGGTTAAAAAAATATTTATTTATTTAATTTGTTTTAGGCGAGTGAGAAAAATTAACAACCGAAACCGCAACAGAGGATCAAAAAATTGTAACTTTGGGCAGAGAGGACCTTTAAGGTTAAGATTGTTTTAAGGGTCAGTTGCAGAAGGGCAGCCATTGTTGTGATTGTTATCAACCGAAAAGTGTAAGTCGAGTGTAAACATATGACACGCGCAGGTGTGCTGCGTAAACATGTTTATGAATAATAGCAGTCAAATATTATAAAATAAACACAACAGGTGAGTGATTTAATTTCGTAAGTTTGTAATCTTATAAAAAATATAGTTTTATAATGTCTTGATTTATTGTTTGAATCAATGTTAACCTACAAACGCGATGAAAGTAGAGACATAATTTTACAAATTAAAAACTGACGTAGGGTAAATGATCCAGTAGTTGACCGCTTTCATAAGAAAGTCCAAAAATTATTATCAACTGCATTTTTATGACCTTGAAATGTATTCTTAACTATTGTTAAACTTATAATCATTACAATGAATAGGTATTCCAAACATTATTTAATTTTTAGAACATTGAAAATAATTCATGAAAATTTCTCACAGCATGATCTGTAATATAGTTAATGTAATATACAAATATAAATAATGCTGTGAAGCGGGAAAGAATAGGAGTTACGGTAATTATTACGTGAAGCGTTCCACATTCACGTAACAGGATATTGGTAGGAAAGGATTGAGAAAGGAATGTGGAGAGGATCATCTTAATGTGAGTTTATAGAATATGCAAGAAAAAATTATTAGATAGCTCGGACTGGGATTCGAACCCAGAACCTTCCGAAGACATGTCGGCTACTCTACCATTTGAGCTATCCGGTCTATACTAAATTTCCTTTCGCTTATTCTATATACATTGAGCCACACCGTCCATCTTACAGCAAGCATTTTTATAAATATAAATAATGCTGTGAAGCGGGAAAGAATAGGAATTACGGTAATTATTACATGATCTAACTAAAATCGGTCAGTTACTATAGTAGAGTATCCGAGAGATGAGTACATGCTTTAGTTAACAAAAAGTTCTTATTGCACGTTTCAACGCGAAGCGTGAATAGTGCTTTACTCTCACTCTCTCAAGGTCAAGCAATTATCTCGCCTAAAATTGCTTTTATCTGATCTTTTTTGCACTTTGAGCATTAAGTGAGTTAACAAATCGCGTTACTAGAACCATAAGGGCGTATAAAAAAATTTTTTTTGCTTCAATCAATGTAAAAATGTTTAAAATATTAACCCTAGACTGGTCAACAAACGCGACCTAACGACTTTGGTCGAGTGATGAGGGATTTGCCGCAATGCTTTTAGAGCGTACAGTGTTGCCAGTTCATACACGTTTGACAGGCAGAGACTAGAGGTGTTTTCGGCAACGCCGCGGACAAAAAACTACTTACGACTCTGGTCAAGCGATGAGGAAAGCCCCGCAAATTTTTTTAAGAAATTTTTTTTCAGCAATTTAACGTTTTCGAAGATGTTTGAAAAAATTATTAATATATTCTAAAATGTTCTAAGAACAAATTCAAATTTTTTTGAATAATTTGAGTAAATATTGAAGATGTAATAAACAAAATATAATTGAGCGCGGCGTCACGCTCATAGGGTGACCAGTCTAGGGTTAACATCTATGGAAAAAACGAAAAAAAAAATTTGTTTTGTGATACGCCCTTATGGTTTTAAGAAAACATTTTTCTAAAACCATAAGGGCGTATCCTGTTTTTTCGGTTTATTATCAATTATGGGTCAGAGTAAGAAAAAAAATTGCAAAGGTAATAGAATATCACTCCACAACTTGATTTATGTCAACAAATATTTATTTATTTATTTGGTTTAAATGCCAAGGCAGCAAGCCGAATGGCAAAATTTACAAATATTTAAATATAAAGATAAGAATATTTAAATATAAAGATAAGAATAAGTACACGTACAGTTATAGCAAGTACTACCATGATAAATAATACATTATGCAAATGAATACTTATTATACATTTTAATACATTTTATCGGTATCAGGCGTTTTCATCCTCGGACAAAATATCCCCGACAAAATATCCTCGACAAAATATCCCCGGACAAAATATCCTCGAGACAAAATATCCCCGGACAAAATATCCCAATAAAAAATATCTCCGACACGATTATTCGCGTTTGTGTTAGTTTATTATCGAATAAATACACACAAAAATCATGTTAATATTAGGGATATTTTGTCGGGGATATTGTGTCACGGGGATATTTTGTCGCGAGGATATTTTGTCGCGAGGATATTTTGTCACGAGGATATTTTGTCTGAGGATATTTTGTCTCGAGGATATTTTGTCCGGGGATATTTTGTCGGGGATATTTTGTCCGAGGATGAAAACGCATGGAACCATTTTATCGCAATAATAATTTTAGTAAATGATGATGATAGGATTTAATTGGATTTATTAGTATAATAGTGTAGTGATATAATATAATATGCATGTAGATATGTAAATTCCAGAGATTTGTCTAGATTTTTCTGAGATTTACAATTTACAATTTACCGTCAGTTTCTAATTTCATGAAAAATTCAAAAGCTTTTGTTTTAAATGTTTCCAAACTATGAGATTCGATTATTTCAATGGGCAGTTCTCTCCAAAGCCGTATCGCTGACACCACAAATAAATGTTCATATGATTTTGTAGTAAAGTGTGGTATTTTAAACATGACGTTATTGTATTTTTCTGCTATTTTTTCTGATCGTCTAATGTCTTGGTCCTCTTCTATGAATAAATTTAAGTGAGAAAACTAATAAAAAATTAAGGAAAAATAAATTCATCAGAGTATTACTCCAATGCCATCTCCATCGTCAGGATCAACTGTGTCTAAGATAATAAAAGTAAAAAAAAAGATTTCTTAATTTTTTTTTTAACTAAATAATGACAAAAAAATTTATAAACTATGACCATGGCTGAAAATTAAACTTTGATAATACCGATGATATTTTGTGGGACAGTGCCTGATGTACAAAAATGATTTAGATCATCAAACTTGCTCCAAGATATTCGTATTGAAGAATCATAACAATTCTCAAGAACGAAGTTCTTTTTGAATGACTTTTTTAAAATTACAGTTCTAAATGGCTTACAAAACTCTTTTGTTAATTGTAAATAGATCTGAAGTAAAAAAAAATCAATTTTGAAAAACTTTGAGGCTAATTTTATTAACTTGAAGACATACCGATTGTTCTCAAGTTGTTATGAATTTATTTTTTCTTAATTTTTCATTCGTTTTTTCACTCAAATAAATATTTGTTAATATAAATTAAGTTGTGGAGTGATAATTTCTATCACCTTTGCAATTTTTTTTCTTACTCCGACCTATAATTGATAATAAACCGAAAAAACAGGATACGCCCTTATGGTTTTAGAAAAATGTTTTCTTAAAACCATAAGGGCGTATCACAAAAAAAATTTTTTTTTTCGTTTTTTACATAGATGTTAATGTTTTCAATATTTTTACATTGATTGGAGCAAAAAAAATTTTTTTATACGCCCTTATGGTTCTGCAGAACCATAAGGGCGTATATTTTAAGATACGCCCTTATGGTTTTAGTAACGCGAAATATCAACAATAACACTTTTTTATGAAAGTAGATACTTTAAAAAACACTATTTTTTCTAGATAGTATAAAAAAGCCGTTTTGAAAAAATATTTCGGTGGACCTCGGGTTGTCTGTACGTGAGGATGATGTATGTGGTCACGATAACGCCCAAAAAACTTTACTTTTTAAGTCCATTTTCGCGTCAGTATAATTCTGAGTAATAGCTTACTTAAAATTTCCGTCTAATTCAATGTAATTCAATTAAAAAATGAATAAATTCATTAGTGAACAGTCTTTTTTGTATATCTATCTCTACTAATATTATAAAGAAGAAAGATTTGATTGTTTGTTTGCATTGAATAGGCTCCGAAACTACTGAACCGATTTGAAAAATTCTTTCACTGTTGGGAAGTACACTATCCCTGGGTGACAAAGACTATATTATATTATAATTAATTTTGAAATTTTTGTTAAATACCCGTGCGAAGCCAGGACGCACTGCTAGTACACTGAAAAAAAAATTTAATTGATTCAAGAGGAAAATTCTTGAACCAAGAAAATAATTTTGAAGAAGCTAATTCTCTAGAATCAAAACGAAAAATTCTTTAATCAAGTAAAATTTACTTAAACCAAGTAAAAATTTCTAAGTTTAAGAATTTTTTTACTCAAATCAAGAAGATGAAGTTCTTCAAAATTATATATTGATTCAAAAATATTTTTTTTTTCTGTGTATATATGTATAAAAAAATAGTTCAATTTTTGGCCACACATGGGCCCTTTATATCATCTCAGTTTTATATATGTTATTTTATTTTTTTTGTGATGAATGAGCGTTGAGACGAGCACTTTTGGATTTTCCAAACTTTTTGAACTTCTTATCTATACATGCTTATAAGCACGTGGCGTATACTCACATTATAAATTCGTTTTATTCGTAAATAAACACGTTTATTTTCATACAGTTTTTTTTTGCAAATTGTGTTGCTTCTATATTATCCGAAAGAACTTCATTTCTACCTGGTGTCCCTTGACACTACATCATTTTTAACTTCCCGCTAAGAAAATCGAAGATTTTCGAAAATCGGGAAGTTATTGTTTTCACCCCGTTTTGCAAAAATCGAGTTTTCATCAGATCTCGACGTTTGAAGGTCACAGGAAGCTTCCCTGACTATCCCCGCGAGGTTGTCACGGTGTCTGTATGTATGTATGTGTGTGTGTGTGTGTGTGTGTGTGTGTGTGTGTGTGTGTGTGTGTGTGTGTGTGTGTGTGTGTGTGTGTGTGTGTGTGTGTGTGAAAGTATGTGAACCGCTTATAACTTTTGAACGGCTTGACCGATTTCATCGCGGTTAGTGCCATTCGAAAGGGCTTGACCAAACTTAGATTTTGAAAACTATTTGGACCGGTTCAGATCAATAGACTTTGAGAAATCTTCAAAAAACTAAAAAAAAAATTTTTTTCAAATGTGGTTTTTTTGGAATAACTTTTAAACGGCTTAGAGGTTCAATTCAGAAAACTAATCAGCTCTTAACCTCAAAAAACCACGTCGACCGCCACCAGTCCGGTCAAAATCGGTTGATTCGTTCGAGAGATATCGTGAACGAAAGAAAACCGAAAAAAGTGTTTTTTCGGAATAACTCCAAAATTCCTAGCGCGATCAATTTAAAATTTAAGATTCTTTGTGAGGCTTGAAAAACTGCGTCGAATGCTTCTAACCGCGTAAAAATCGGTTTGTTCATTCAAAAGTTATTGCGGTTTAAAAATTCAAAAAATAGTGTCTTATCAAATCTCTATCAGACTTTTGAGCTCGAAGAGCTTTAAAGCATAGGAAAGTAATCTCTTTGAGCTCGGAGAGCTCAAAATAACCTATAAATTGTATTTTTGAGCTCGAAGAGCTCAAAAACGTCATTGGTGCAATTTTAAGCGCCTAAGTATGGAATTAGCGGGAAGTTGCAGGGATGGCCTTCAGGGTCAACCGTTTTCCTAATTTTTTTTAGATACGAAATTTAATTCAATGGGAGATTATTTTTCCTATGAAAAAGTGGATTTATTAGAAGATTTTTATCATCTTCACAATCTAGATCTATAAAATTGTCACTTTAGGAGTATCATCTTCTTTTTGTTTAATTTAATTTTAGTAAAAAAAAGTTGTTTTAAAAACTATCAGACCTTAATTTGAAATTTTTTATTGATATATTTTTCTAAATTACATTACAATTCATTTTTATTTACATTCGGTACAACAAATAAGATACAACAAATAAGGTACAACAAATAAGGTACAACAAATAAGGTACAACAAATAAGGTACAACAAATAAGGTCAAGTAATGAAAACAGGATATGAAAATCAATAGCAACCAAAATTATTAAAGAGTAATTATAATCTAAAAATTCCTTCAATCAAACATAATTATTGTAAGTTTTTCCAAAAATCTAATTAATAATAATAAATCATTGAGCTTTTTCAGATATTTCAAGCATCAAATTACTCTTCCATTCGCAGCGGTCATTTTCTTCAACGTAGCAAGTATGATCAGGACAGAGATGACGATATACCTCATAGGAGCTGCCGTCGGGACCTATGGAACACGCAACATATCCGCAAGTTTTTGGATCTAGGACGTGTCCAGTTTTGGTACACAAATTAGTGGTTGGCTCTTTACAATGGTCACCATCGGTCTCTTTTTTTTCACCTTGATCACCTACTTCAGGATTTTTTTCCTTGTCGTTTGACAACCCTTTACTATCTTTTTCTGTACCAACCTCAACGCTTCCCGGCATTTCTTCTTCAGGATTACCATCAGCAACAACTTCGTTAGAAGCGCCAGAACTTGCATCAGCTGCAACATACGGAAAAATGAAGGTTAGTTTTATTAAATAAATTGAACCTAATTACTAATTTAATTTCTTCTCCAGGATTACCATGAGCACAAGATTCGGCAGTATTACTCGGCTCCATGGACTTAGGAACCTCAAAATCGACGAACTCAGCTTTGAAGTACAAAAATCAAGGCGAGTTTCATTAATTGAATTGAAGCTTATTACTTATTTAATAGATAACTTACAGTTATCATCGGAAGGGTAGGCCGCGGCCAAACAAAGAGTCGCCAGAAGAATAATGAAACGCATCTGGAATAAAAATATAATGATCACTTAATCTATTTCTTCTTTCTAGCCTAGTCAATTTAAGCAAGGCAAGTTTTATTAAAAGTAACTAGTTTTTGGAATTTAACGGCGGATAATTAGCAAACAATTAACTAACCTTGTTATACTCAGAAGTAAACTGCTGATGTGATAAATTCCCAGGGTGTCCCGCACTATTTATACAACTCGCTATCATAGTCGCTACGATGGCGAAAACAAGATTTATTGATGATTGCAATAGTCCACATATCGGTATTTATTCAATCAAATTTATTTCTTTTTACAATAAAATATTTAACTCCGTCGAAATTGATGACCGACATAGTGATTTATTGGATTCGTTCTTGTTGGTTGTTAAATTAACTATTAAAGATTTGGAGGTTAAAAAAATATTTATTTAATTTGTTTTAGGCGAGTGAGAAAAATTAACAACCGAAACCGCAACAGAGGATCAAAAAATTGTAACTTTGGGCAGAGAGGACCTTTAAGGTTAAGATTGTTTTAAGGATCAGTTGCAGAAGGACAGCCATTGTTGTGATTGTTACCAACCGAAAAGTGTAAGTCGAGTGTAAACATTTGACACGCGCAGGTGTGCTGCGTAAGCATGTTTATGAATAATAGCAGTTAAATATCATAAAATAAATACAACAGGTGAGTGATTTAATTGCGTAAGTTTGTAATCTTATAAAAATATAGTTTTACAATGTTTTGATTCATTGTTTGAATCAATGTTAACCTACAAACGCGATGAAAGTAGAGACATAATTTTACAAATTAAAAAATTGATGCACGGAAATTTATTTTTAACCCAAGGAAATTCTTAACTTCGAAGAATAACATTGAGAGTTTTTATTAGCGGATAACTTTCTCCACAGATGCCGTGAAAGTCATCAGTCTCGATGCTCCAGACCATGGTGCCTCCTAGACCCTTTTCCTTGGCAAACTGAGCCTTGGCTTTTATCGACTCGACATTGTCAAAGCTGATCCACTGGTACCCTCTGTAAGCCCAGGGGACTTGTCTTTCTTCGTCGAAGAAGAAATTCCAGCCGCCATGTTGTTGCATCTCACAGATTTCATTGTACCCGAGCATTCCTCCAAGCTGGGTGTAGGGTCCAGGATCACCATAACCTGAAGTAGCAGCTCCAATTCCGTTGTTTTTGGGATTTGCCAGTGTAAATGAGTGTCCGTAAGTTGGAATTCCGAGGATTAACTTCTCCCTAGGCGCGCCTTTGGATAACCAGTAGTTCACTGCTGCTTCCTAGATTTTTATAAAATAGGTAAGTCTTTAATAAATAATCCCATAATAAAAAAGAGATGAAAGGTATGTGGCATCAAACTATTCGTAACGTGATTGGTCGAATATATCATAAGCATGAAAATATATGCAAACTCTATAGTCAGGCTCGCACTTGCGCGCACAAATTTGAATTCTAGTCCCATAATAAAATAGAGATGAAATGTATGTGACATCAAAATCAAACTATTCGTTCCCATAATAAAATAGAGATGAAATGTATGTGGCATCAAACTATTCGTACCGTGATTGGTCAAATATATCATAAGCATGAAAATATATGCAATCTCTATAGTCAAGGCGCGCGCTTGCGCGCGCAAATTTGGATTCTAGTTAGGGTATATAAAGTAACTAAATATTAACCAAGCAATATAACAATTTGATTTTAAAAAATCTAGTAATTTAATTTAATATTCAGTAGGTAATTATCAATTTTTAATTATACTTTAAATAAAAATTTAAGCATCCACATAAATATATCCAGTTAAAAAAAATAAGTTTGGGTACAAATGTCAGAAATTTGGGAAAATTAGTCATTAAAAGCCTCGCCGTGTTTGCTATATTTATGATCAATTTATATAAAATTAAATACTTCATAATCAATAAATAAGTATTTTTCAAAACAATTTGTTAGAAAAAGCATGTTGATAATTTAAATAATACTCTGGTCAACAATTAGTGTTGTAAATTATCCAATGTACCTAATATTAGTATAGCTTCTAAGATTGATTTAAATATGAGTACTGAAGATAATATTGTATCAGAATACAGAACAACTAACAACAATACTTCAATTATTAACATGTCAGAGAATAGATTAGCTAATGTCTAAACTATTATTGATTTAAAATAAAAATTATTTACAAGTCTAGTAAGCATAATACTACTGGTCAGTATTTGGAACATACAAGGTCAATATTTAGTAAGTAATGTTCAATATTCGGAGCAATCGGCTGTAATGTTAATTATTACAATTAGATGTTTATTATTATGTATTTTATAAACAAACGTATTATAATTTGTAAGTTAAAACTATAAAAAAAGGAAAACACTCGTTTCAGCTGATAACCTCTTCCAATAAATTTACAAATAATGTATTTATGTTCATTTTATCTAAACTGGTCAATATTTAGCACCTTTACTCTATTATAATTATAATTTTTAATGCTAGCAAAAAATTTATAATCCTTTAGAATGATTGAAGAATTTCTTAATAAATAAATTTGAAGAATTTATTAAAAATTTTAATTAAAATTGAATTTTTTAATAAAATTTTCTATAAAACTTTGGATTTCATTAATAATTATATTTAATTCTATAAATTAAATATGTAAAATATTTTTTTCAAGATATCAATAAAAAATTCAATTAAATTTTGTATAAAAAATACTACTGGTCAATATTTGGAACATAGACGGTCAATATTTAGTAAGTAATGTTCAATATTCGGAGCAATCAGCTGTAACGTTAGTAAATTGATGATGATTGTTGTGTATATTTCTCCTAATAAAAAAATAAATGACATCATTTCATTTTTACATGAGAGATTATTTCCGTACAGTCACAGACGTTCAATAACTTTCAAAACCAATAAAGACAAACTACCATTGATTTTAGCTGGGGATTTCAATGTAAATTTTGCAAAAGATGAATCAACGCCATTAATTACGTTTCTCCAAGAAGAATTTCAATTGCAAATTAATAACAATCCAAGAGAACCTAACACCAGATACGGAACAACAATAGATGCTGTATTTATTAGATATCTTGATAATGTTATGTCCAATACTTTTCTGCCCTCCGGCCGGAAAGTGGCAACTTTCTGGCCGCTGCGCTAAACAAAGTTGCCATATTCCGGCTACGTCGAGCAGAAAAATAGTATACACACCTTGGCCAGTAAATAAGAAAGCCTCAGATCACATGTTTGTCAGCCTCGGCTTCGCCTCGGCCAACAATTACATGTGATCTGAGACTTTTCTTATTTTACTGGCCTAGGTATGTAATATACTATTTCTTGCTCTCCTAGCCGAAAGTACGCTCTTCCTGGCAGCAATTTACTCCAGGAAGAGCAACTTTTATGGCCTGCTCTAACGCATGCGCGCTACGCATATTTTCTGGCTCAGCAGCACAGAACCTCGCTTTCTTTCGTATTTTCGTGGCGCGACCGGCCTATACAGCGAGTTTTAACTGTATATATAACAGTCACAACATCGTCTGTATGTAACATGTCAGCGCATAAACTAACCAAAAAATGTCAAAAAAATAAAAATAATTTTTAACTAGATCATTGTTAATGAACTATTTAATAATAATACTGCACAAATAATTTATATAAAAAGTTTAAAAAATAAAACAATAGTTTTGTGAATTTTATTTGCTTTTTTTTATATTTTGATAGTTATAGTAAAGCAATGTTACTATAGTAAAGCAATGTTTATAAAACGATCCATGTACTCTACAAACTTGTAATAATTTAATTTCAATCTTTCTTAGCCGTCGATTACTAATTAGAAACTAATTTTTAATCAAATTAAAAAAATAAATTCTGTAATTAGAATGAGTTTAAATATTTGTGACAAATTCTGTGCATGATATCACTCTTAATCAGAGCATTTGTTAGTAAAGTTTAAAATAACATTTTTTTTCAATTTATTAACTTTTATTTTTTTTTTTTATACCCGCCTCGACCAGCAAAGCCTCGGCTTTGCAAAAGTCGGGCGGTGCCCCCCTCATGCCCGGCAAAACCTCGGCTTCGCCTCGGTTTTGCAAAACCCCTTCCCCGGGGTTGCGTACTTTCGGCTGGAGAGCAAGAAAAATAGTATACTACCCATGACCAGAATGTTGGATACCCTGACGTATGTGATATGATGGCCGAGGCGTAGCCTCGGCCATCATATCCCATACGCCAGGAAATCCAACTTTCTGGCCTTGGGTTGTAATATACTATTTGTAACATACTTCAGTTACCATCGACCAATTGTCACAGTAATACCGTCCTCAGAGGCAACATCGAATATAACTATTACCGAAGTCACTGATTAAACGAATTAAGTTGTCACGATTTGAAATAAATTTGTAAATTTTTGTATTTAATGAAAATAAATGTTTATTCAATAAATAGTCATCGTTATCTGGAAAAAAAATCATAATATTTTATTTTATCATTATGACGTATTTAGTTCCTATCACTATCTGTTCTTTTCTGCATATTACTCTTACAAAATAATGTCGATGTTTCACATCTGCCAGGCGTCCCGTGATGGCTCACAATTTTTTTTATAAAAAATATATATTTTTTTAATGTATTTATGTTAATTTTATCTAAACTGTTCAATACTTAGCGCCTTTATTCTTTTAAAAATCTAAGATGATTCATAAAAGCTAATTACTTACAGATGTGAATTTTTGCAGGTCTTCAGAATCACCAGGAGCAGCAAACAAAGGAGCATTATGTCCAGTCTTGTGATCCCAGAACCCATGGAAGTCATACGCCATTAGATTAATAAAGTCCAGGTACTTGCTAATCTCAACAATATCATAAGATTTAGCAGCTGAAGACTCAGCTGCAGCCACAGCAGCACTCAGTATCAATCCTTCTTGATCAAACTTCTGTCTCATTACTTTCAGAAGCTCTACAAAGTTCTGAACATCCCTGGGTTGACCACCGCGCTGGTTAGGGTACTCCCAGTCCAGGTCAAACCCATCAAAGCCCCACTGTTTGACAAACGCGACTGCGTTATCAGCGAAGCACTCTCTGGATTCAGGATTGCTCGCCATTATTGAGTACTTCCTGGATCTTTCATTCCACCCTCCAATTGCTACCAGAGTTTTCAAAGCAGGATTCTTCAATTTCAATTTGTTGAACCTTCTGAACCCGTCCTTGCCGTAGTTTGTAGGTAAGTCTTGCCATGGGTCCAGAACTCTGATGCTAGAGCCTTTTAATCCCACGAATGTGTAGACCAAGTGAGTGCATAGGTGAGGGTCTATGTTTTCTATACTGAATCTTCCATTACCCGGGCGGTAAACTGACCAGCTGCCGAAGTAACACACAATTTTTCCTTAAAATAATTATCTATATTATTAAGAGAACAAGAAAAATTTTGTATCCAGGATAGGTATATGATAAAATCGGTTTTTTTAGTGAAATTTAGTGTCATTGCAAAGGTCTTGATTTGAATTTGTGCCTTTTCAAGGTTTTATATAATTCTCACCAATCGTCAATTTATAATGATAAGTATTGACGCTGCATTCGAAAATACTCTATCTCTAGATACATAATTAAGAAATGACCTTGTATCTTGTGAACTATTGACATTTTTAAAGATATAAGCTCACCCCGATGTTACACTCATCGAGACCTTTTATTTGAGTCCCCACATCAATTTTTCATATATTTTATATATTTATATAGTTCACAAATACTATATATATATAAAATATATAAAAATTGCCGTGTGGGTACTTAAATGAAAGGTCTTGATGAGTGTAACATCGGGATGAGCTTATATCTTTAAAAATGTCAATAATTAAGAAATGACCTTGTATCTTGTGAATTATTGACATTTTTAAAGATATAAGCTCATCCCGATGTTACACTCATCAAGAGCGTTCATTTGAGTACCCACATGCATTTTCATATATATATATATATATATATATATATAAATATATATACACTCTTGATGAGTGTAACATCGGGATGAGCTTATATCTTTAAAAATGTCAATATTTAAGAAAGTACAGTGCAATTTAACGAAATTCATTATTTAATAAAGCAAGGTCGCTAGTAACCTTTAATGTTACAAGCAGTAAACCAGGGTTTTGGTTACGATACATAAGAAGACATGATACTTGAAGTTTACGTACATATAAATTAGATTCGGAAAAATTTATTTAGGCTGCATTCGAAAATGCTCTACTCTATCTACATAATTAAGAAATGACCTTGGATCTTGTGAACTATTGACATTTTTAAAGATCTAAGCTCGTCCCGATGTCACACTCATCGAGACCTTTCATTTGAGTACCCACAACAATTTTTCATATATTCATATATATTATATGTATATGTATACATATGAAAAATATATCAAAATGCATGTGGGTGCTCAAGTGAAAGCTCTTGATGAGTGTAACATCGGGATGAGCTTATATCTTTAAAAACGTCAATAATTATAAGAAAGTACAGAACAATTTAACAAAAGTCATTATTTAAAAAAGCAAAATTTTATTTATCGTTCACAATAAGTCACGGCAGTCACGTAGTGACTGCAAGGTTGCTAGTTTTAGTTATTATTTGTTATCTAGAAGTTTAGTTTTTTTTTATTATAGAAAATTATTATAAATATTCAGAAGTGAAAAGAATTCGATTATTTTTTAATTAAGGGATCATTCTGGTTCTGGCACTCGAAAAAAAACCAAATATTCATTATTTTTATACACAAAAACTATTATAGATAATTGATATATAATTTTTTCAGCTCAACTTATACACTCTTGAATATCACTAAAAATATTTAACTGTTTAAAAAAATCAAGATTGTCCTCACAGTAATTTTCTTCTTAAAAAAATTTTTTCTAGATTTAGGAAAAAACAATTTTGGATAAAAATTCTCAGAATGATCCCTTATGGCTATTATTATTAATAAATTATTTATTGTTTAAAACTTACTTTCGGCGGCGCAGGTCATCAAAAATGCCAAGGCAACTAAAACTCGCATCTTTGGATGTTAAATTGAAATTTTAACGGCTTCATCACCCGCGAGATTCTTATAAGATCCATTATCGCCGATTCTACGCATAATAGATAGGTTCGATAAAAATTATAGTTGCTAGAATATAATATACATCAGAATATCTAATCAAATTTAGGTGATAAGTATATTAGACTTTTTGATAACATTTTATAGAGTCAATTTTTTTTATGGATTTTTAATCTCATTTATTTACCGTCCGTTTATTTTTTCATAGGTCAATGATTGACAACAATTATGCATGTTTATTTAGATTATTTTTCATTAGAAATAAAAATATATACAATTACTGAATATCATCCTGTTATATTTCAGTAAATAAGCTACAAGACTTTTAATCTAATTTAAACAGATTAAATTCAGTATTTGTAGTTGTGATCAAAGCCACAGATCATGGATACTGGATCGAAGCAAGTGCCCAAGCCGCAACGCATGAAGTACTTTTTGTACTTTCCATTTCCAAGGGGCTGACAGGCGATGTAACCACAGGACGCTGGATCTGGCATGTTTCCAGGGTGACGACACCTAACCTTACGGTTACTTTTTTTTGTGGGTCGACTTGTAGTGGTTGGAAGTGATTCTGTTGTAGAAGTAGGTTCATCATCATCATCATCATCATCACCACCATCAGGAAGACTTGAAGTTATTGTAACATCATCTTCTTTTTCATTAATATCATCATTTGGAAGATTTGAAGTTGTTGTAACATCATCTTCTTTATTATCAACATCATCATTAGGAATATTTGAAGTTGTTGTAACATCATCTTCATTGTGATTAATATCATCATCAGGAACATTTGAAGTTGTTGTAAAATCATTTTCATTGTTATTGTTATTATTTTCATTAGAAGGACTTGAAATTGTACTAGCATCATCTTCTTTTTCATTAATATCATCACTAGGAACATTTAAAGTTGTTGATCATTAGAAAGACTTGAAGTTGTAACATCATCTTCATTGCTATTAATATCATCATCATTAGAATGACTTGAAATTGTTGTAAAATCATCTTCTTTATTATTAATATCATTATTAGGAAGACTTGAAGTTGTTGTAACATCATCTTCATTGTTATTATTATTAATATCATCATTAGGAAGACTTGAAGTTGTACCATCATCTTCTTTCTCATTAACATCATCATTAGGAAGACTTGAAGTTGTTGTAACATCATCTTCATTGTTATTAATATCATCATTAGGAACATTTGAAGTTGTTGCAACATCATCTTCTTTCTCATTAATATGATCATTAATCAGATTTGAAGTTGTTGTAACATCGTCTTCTTTTTTATCAATATCATCATCAGGAAAACTTGAAGTTGTTGTAATATCATCTTCATGAGAATCATTATTTTCATCATCTGGATTAATTAGTTTATCACCACCGTCAGAAGAATCTTTGTTCTTATCTTCGCCAGAATCTAAATTATTTAGATTCTCACCATTTTTATCATCATCATCTTCACTACTTTTCTTTTCCACTTTATCAGCATCTAAATTACCTGGATCAACGAGAACTATAGGGTCATCATTTATTTCTTCATTATCATCATCACTCACTGTAATATCACCTCTTCTAATAGAAACAGTCGTTGTTTCTTCATTCTCTGCATCAATCCCATTATCGAAAGAAGCTAAAACCAAACAATTATTTTTGCTTTGAAGCGACATGATGGCCGAGCGGACTAAGTTATTATCCCGTTAGTTCGTTCGTGCATCATGTCGTGAGGCGAGGGTTCGAGCCCCGATGGTTGTTCGAATAGTTCCAACACCAACCGTCGGAGATCGCTCCGGTAGCCGACTGTACTGGCATGAGTTTTCTTTTTGGTTTCCCCATCGCCACTATTCCAACAACCGATAGAAAGGGGTGAGGAATAGGGTAAATGCAGTACAGAAAGCACAAGTCGGTCCACAGCCGCATTGAGAATAGAATTATGTGCGAAATGATATGTTGATTATAAAAAAAGCGGAGAACATGTTGATAATAAAAAGTGAATAACATGTTGATTATAAAAAGAGCGGAGAATATGTTGATTACAAAAGAGTTGAAAGATTGTGTTGATAATATAGAGCGGAGCATATGTTGATAATAAAGAGTTGAAAAAGACTATATGTGGAGAAGCTGAGACAATTAGCCTTGTAAAAACCATAAAACGGTATACAAGTAAAACTCATAATAATAATAATATTTTTGCTTTGAAAATCTGGATTTATTATAAAAATTGTATCACCTAAATTGACTCATAGTGAAGTTATGGAGAATCTCATAATTCACATAAATCTAGACATTCATATTAAGGGGGGAAATACGTGTAGATGGCCGTTTTCGAGCAGATTTTAATCAATTATTTAAAGGTATAAAAAATTAATATTATTTATTCAAACTTTTGGGTTATTTTATACATATATTGAAGAGTAAAAATTTACATTTACAAGAATAAAACTTAAAAAGTAGTAAAGATATCAGCTGATACATCTCGTAGGTTGTCGTCCGACTTCGCAACTGGTGTACATCATGGAGGCCATAATTTTTATCTGAAATCAATGCATCAAAATTATAACTTTTTTTAGACATGTATCTTCTATATGAACCTCATTTTAAAGAAAAAAAAAAAAAAATTTTCATTTTTTTGACGGCTGTGAAAGTAAGTCATGTTTTTTTACCTTTTTTTTGTTTATTGTTTAGTATAAAAAAATTAGTTAAAATGAAAAAATTGCTTCTGATTGAGGTTCATATTCAGCACAATTATGTAAAGAAATAATATACTAAATTTGAAGATGATTGGTTAAAAACTTTTTAAGCTAGAGTGTACACTAGTTCGAAAAAACTAGTTTCGAGAAAAACGCGTTTAAAAATAAGTGATGAAAAAGTTAAGGTGACCGTCTCTTTTTTCTCATGCAATAATTTCTCGCGACATAAATTATCAGCAATAATTTCTTGTTCGATATTTTCACAAAGGCAATATTTCTCATTGTCAAAATTTATTTGGTATTATTAATTATTATTAAAATTAATATTTATTTAATTATGAATTTTTAATGATAAAGTGAAAATAAAATATTTGAGAAACTTTTAAATGATAATTTTTGCTCTGTGAGAATTTTTTAATCAAGAAATTTTTGAGTGAGAATTTTTTGCATGTGAGAAATTTTTGTATGATAAATTTTTATGAAAAATTTTTGTTTCGATAAATTGTTACTGGTAAATAAAGCCACGGTGCCAAAAGGTTAATATAAAGTTGTATTAAACGAATTGAAACAACTTACCAATTAATCAGCTATTCCAGCACCATATTGTAAGCCTTCTTCAGCTTCATATGCTTCATTTTGAGCTTGTAGCTTTTCTTTTCGTGCTTTTCGGGCTTCTTTACTGTCCAAGGAGCTGCGTCGATTCTGACGGGTTACGCGCTGACTGTCGGATTGTTGTGCGTGATTGAAGCTATTGTTCCCAACGATGAGACCTAACTCGTTCATGACTAATAAAATACTTGAACTGCCTTCATTGAATAAGCAAGCAGCCAAGTATGCAGCAATTTCAATAGTTTTTAACTATTGACTACCTACTCGACCCTAACCGACCGCTCCGTTCAGGTAATTATGTTCTCGGGCGCTGTACCGAGCGCACTTACTAAATCGCTTGTAACTTTTGAACGAATAATAATTTTGACCTGAAATTTTAACTGTATATTTTTCAATAGTTTTACAAGCGATTTATGAAAAAAAAAATTTTTGATTTTTTTCAAGCCTCTACACGTATTTCCCCCCTTAATACTTTTTACTTCACAGTCCATATCTTATGGCTCTAAATAAATTATATTATTTTTAGATATGAAATTTAATAGAAGATTATTTTTCCTTTGAAAATCTGGACTTATTAGATGATTTTTATCATCTTCACAATCTAGATCTATCAAATTGTTACTTTAGGGGTATATTCTTCTTTTTCTTTAATTTAATTTTAGTAAAAAAATTGTTTAAAAACTATTAGGTCTTGATTTAAAATTCTTTATTGAAATATTTTTATAAATTACATTACAATTCATTTTTATTTACATTCGGTACAACAAATAAGGTTAAGTTGGACATAACCAACAAAATAAAAAATCTCGTAACATTGAACAAAGATTCGCAATGAAAACAGGAAATTAAAATATTGATTTTAATTGAGCAACTTGAGCTATTGAGCAACCAAAATTATTAAAGAGTAATTATAATTTAAAAATTCCTTCAACCAAATATATTATTGTAAACTTTTTCAGAACTTTGATTAATAATAATAAATTATTGAACTTTTTCAGCTATTTAAAGGTTCAATTTACTCTTCCATTCGCAGCGGTTATTTTCTTCATCGAAGCAAGTATGATGAGGACAGGGCTGACGATTTAACTCAGTGAAACTGCCGTCGAAACCTTCAGAACACATAACAAATCCGCAAGTCTCTGGATCTCGGACGTTTCCAGCTTTGGTACACAGATTAGTGGTTGGTTCTTCAGAATAAAAATCATCGGGCTCTTCTGTAGCACCTTGATCACCTTCTTCAGGATTACTTTCCTCGTCGTTTGAGGAACCTTTGTCCTCTGAGCCATTACTGCCCTCTTCTGCACCACCCTCGACTCTTCCCGTCATTTCTTCTCCAGGATTACCATCAGCAACAACTTCGTCAGTATCACTCGGCTCCATGGACATAGGAACGTCAACATCGACGAACCCAGCTTTGAAGTACAAAAATGAAGGTTAGTTTCATTAATTAAATTGAAGCTTATTACTTATTTAATAGATAACTTACAGTTATCATCGGAAGGGTAGGCCGCGGCCAAACAAAGAGTCGCCAGAAGAATAATGAAACGCATCTGGAATAAAAATATAATAATCACTTAATCTATTTCTTCTTTCTAGCCTAGTCAATTTAAGCAAGGCAAGTTTTATTAAAAGTAACTAGTTTTTGGAATTTAACGGCGGATAATTAGCAAACAATTAACTAACCTTGTTGCTCAGAAGTAACCTGCTGATGTGATAAATTCCCAGGGTGTCCCGAGCTATTTATACAACTCGCTATCATAATCGCTAGGATGACGACAACAAGATTTATTGATGATTACAATAGTCCAAATATCGGTACTTATTCAATCAAATTTATTTGTTTTTACAATAAAATACTTAACTCCATCGAAATTGATGACCGACATAGTGATTTATTGGATTCGTTCTTGTTGGTTGTTAAATTAACTATTAAAGATTTGGAGGTTAAAAAAATATTTATTTATTGAATTTGTTTTAGGCGAGTGAGAAAAATTAACAACCGAAACCGCAACAGAGGATCAAAAAATTGTAACTTTGAGCAGAAAGAACCTTTAAGGTTAAAATTGTTTTAAGGGTCAGTTGCAGAAGGGCAGCCATTGTTGTGATTGTTAGCAACCGAAAAGTGTAAGTCGAGTGTAAACATATGACACGTGCAGGTGTGCCGTGTAAACATGTTTATGAATAATAGCAGTTTAATATTATATAATAAATACAACAGGTGAGTCTGATAAGATAAATTATATTTTCAATGTTTACAGAGTTACTACGTCAACTATTCAATTAAATAAATAGCGTTTAATTTCAAGTTTATATTAATATTTTTGTTGTTTTTTTTTTCTCCAGTTGCAAATTTTTAGTTTAGGATCGAAGCATAGAGTTGGTGGACACGGCATTGGAAACTCGTCGAACTCTATTTGGTCATTTAAGGCACACTTGATAAATCCGCAAGATTTTGGATCACTAATTAAACCTTCTTCTTTGCACTGGCCACTAGGACTCGGTGAAGGAGTAATTGGAGATCCATTTTCAGGAGTCCAGGTGTTTTCTTCTGAGTTTTCAGTTCCTGGAACTTTGGTTCCAGGAACGTTTGTTCCTGAAACATTGGTTCCAGAAACTGTTGTTCGTGGAACCTTGATTCCAGGAACTGTAGTTCTTGTGAAACCACCTGAAACAGTAGTTCCTTTGGAACCGTCTGGAACCGTAGTTCCTGCAGAAGTTCCCTTCTCTGTAGTTTCCTTACCACCACGCAGAACAACACGAAGAGTTTTAATTAGTGGATATTTTTCTCCACAGGTGCCGCGGAAGTCGTCAGTCTCGATACTCCAGACCATAGCGCCACCTAGGCCCATTTTTTTAGCAAACTGAGCCTTGGCTTTTATCGACTCTTTGTTGTCGAATCCGACCCACTGGTTCTCTTTGTGGGCCCAGGGGGCTTTTCTTTCTGGGTCATAGTTGGCGTTCCAGCCGTTTTCTTTCAGCATTACGCAGATTTCGTTGTACCCCAGCATTCCTGCCTCCCGGGTGTAGGGTCCAGCGGTTCCAGGCCCTGAAGAAGCGGCGCCGATTTTGTTGTCGCTGGGGTTTGAGAGAGTAAATGCGCGACCGTAGGTTGGAACTCCGAGGATTAGTTTCTCTTTTGGTGCGCCTTTGGATAACCAATATTTTACTGCTGCTTCCTGAAAATTTATAAAGTTTTAAGGTAAAAGCCCCAATTATTGACAGGGGTCTAAATATTGACACCCTAAATTATTTTTAAATATATTTAATTATCTGTAATAAGAATAACTATCATATAAATTTTTATTAAATTCTATTAAAAAAATTGAAAAAAAATCACTATTCAAAGAATTAAATAATAATTATTAAATTAATTTTTATATTTTTAAAAGTAATTAATCATTTATGGAAATTATTATTAATAAACTTTAATAATAAGTTTCGATAAATAAGAATAAGCAGATGATTCGACGCATGCTTAGTATAGGTGTCAAAAATTGGGGCGAAGGTATGTCAATAATTAGATCAATCAGTTTTTTAACTTGTCAATAATTAGTGTATCCGGATACTCTATTTAATTATTTAAAATTAATTAGTAAATTTCACTGATTATCATTTAAAAAAAAGAAATTGATTAGTAAAAACATTACTTGAGACATCACCACAAACAAAATTCAACGATATTGATATTTGATTGCTTAAAAAAAATGAAATCATAATTTTGTCTCTTATAGTTTCAATAATTAAGGCTTTTGCCTTAATTATTTTTACAATTGATTTTTTATAAAAATAAAAAAAAAATAATTAAATGTCTCCTTTATTTTTCAGATAAAAGACTATAAAATACTCACAGAATTCATTCCCCGTGCATCATAAGAATCACTAGAAGCAGCATGTAAAGGTGCATTGAGTCCCGTTATGGGTTCCCAGGACCCATGAAAATCGTAGGCCATCAAATTAATAAAGTCCAGGTATTTACTCATCTCAGCAATATCATAAGACTGCGAAGCTGAAGATTCCGCAGCAGCAACAGCAGCAGAAAGTAACAACCCTTGACTGTGTAATTTCTTCCCCAGGACTCTAACAAGCTTGACGAAGTTTTTAACATCGTTCGGCGAGCCACCTCGCTGGGCCGGGTACTCCCAGTCCAGGTCGAACCCATCGAAGCCCCACTTCTTGACAAACGCGACTGCGTTATCAGCGAAGCGCTCTCTGGATCCAGGATCGCTTGCCATTTGTGAGTACTTGGTGGATCCTTCATTCCACCCGCCGATTGCTATCAGAGTTTTCAAGGCAGGGTTCTTGAGCTTGAGCTTGTTGAACCTTCCGAACCCGTCTTTGCCGTAGTCATTAGGGGTGTCTTGCCACGGGTCCAAGATTTTTACATCGCTGCCATCTAATCCGACGAAGGTGTAGATCAGATGTGTGCAAAGGTAAGGGTCTATGTTCTCTATTTCGAATTTTCCGCCGTCCGGGCGGTAGACTGACCAGCTACCCCAGTAGCAGACTATCTTCCCTTCTTCTGCAGCGCAAGCTGCCAAGTAAAGTGCAGCGATTACTGCTAGTACACGCATCTAAAAAATATTTTGAATAATTATTCAAAAATTTTAATAATTTAATTTTAAAAATAATAATTTTGAATATATATGAAAAAAATTGCTTGGTCCATTTGTAAAATTTTATTTAAAAAATTTATAGTTTACTATTTCTAATTTTAATGACAATTAAAATTGGTAATTCTAATTTTAATGACAATTTTTTTTTTTTAGAATATTTAAAATTTCAGTGCCAACTTATCAAGTTTTTATTAAATTTCATTCATTAAATTCAATATTAATATTAATATCAATCAATTTTATATTAATATTTTTAATTGTAAAAAAATATCTAAATTTAACTTTTTTGTCTAAATTTTTACAAAATTGATTTTTTTTATAATTTAAAGACATCAAAGTTAGCAGTCACTTGACAATTTTTTAATTTTATTTAACAAAAAAAATTATTTTAAAAAAATTGCATTTTTCATTTTTTTAAATTTTTATGTCAATTTTTTTTTTATTTTTTTTTGCCATAATTTATATGTCAAAAGAATTAAAATTATTATCTGCTAAATTAAATTTGATTATAATTTATTAAAAAATTTTTTCAATTTTTTTATAAAAAAAATTATTACATGAATTTTAACAATTTTGTTAATAAATTATTAAAATTTTATTTATACAAATTAATTTTTTTTAACAAAAATTCTGATCTTAGAACAAAAAAAAATTTTTTATTGCTAATTGTAATTTAATTAATTTGTAAAAAAAAAAAAGTGATAATTTTTTTGATAATAAAAAAATTGTCTCTTATAATTTTTTTTAAGACCAATAGGAAAGCCGCAATTTCTAAATTGAAATTTTTATAATTAGCAAAAATTTGAATCATTTATTATTTATAATTGTGGAATTACAGTGAAAATATTGGTCGTATAAAAAAATTATAAGAGAAATTTCTTGTAAAAAATTAAACTTTAAAAAACTTTTTTATAAAAACACAATACTAATATTTTCGACAAAAATCTAGGGCCTAGTAATAAGTGAAGAAAGTACCTTTAAAGTATTGTTCACACTGAAGAAGTTCTTGGTAATGATTAATCATAGTAATCACCACGTATTTATACAATTCGCTATCTTGCAGTGCGCATTATCATGAACAATAAATAATAATAAAATTGTTCATTAATGGCTTGTTAATAATTCGAGTATTTACACGTGTAAATCACTCATATTAAATAATAGTTGATCAGTAAATGTTGCATAAACGCGGATTATTAACCCGGAATAATTTTTATTAATAACTCTAAGGTGTACGATGGGATATTTTATGTCGTGTGGTTGTTAACGACGGGTTTATCGACATGTGTGATTATCTACTAGATTTTATTTTAGATAACGGTGGTAATGATTAATTTATTGATTTATATCAAGATTATAGATCATTTTAAGAGTATCTTCACGATTGTGAATTATTATTGTTGTATATTGAATCAAACAATATTATTACATGATGGTGAGGGGGACAGATAAAATCACAATTGAAAATCAAAAGTAAACTTGCAAATGCTAGATGGGGAGAAGGCAGAAATTAAAAAAGGATTAATTGTATTTATTAGTGTTCTGGTATGATCAGTAGATGTTTTCTAGTGTTGTTGATGAAAGCGCCGTATGAACCTCCGTAGAACTCAATTTCACCCTAAGGGAATTCACTAGAGTGGCTAGTCTATTCAGTGGACCATGTATTACGTAGTTCTTTTTAGATTTGGATGTTTTTAGTAATCTGTTGCGTCTTACGGTTAGACCCGCTGGAGCGAATTCGAATAAGCTTAGTATGTCAGGAGTATCAATAATTCCATCCATTATTATGATGATTATTATATTTCTTCAAAAATAACAATTAAAAATTATCTTTCTATTCATATTCTTCTGTAATAATATTTTAAAAATATTTCTAAAATGACTCCCCGCCTTTATTAATCTCGTAAGATTTCTCATGACAAAAATTTCTCATCGCTAAAATTTCTCATATCAATATTTTCTTAAACACTATAAATTTAACATGATATGAATGTGTGTTTATTCGACATTAGACCAACCAATATATTCAAAAATATATATTATATATAAAGAATTATATTATATTATTAAAAGAATAAGATAAATTTTGTTTTCCGGATAGTCACATGATAAAATTGGTTTTTTTTAGTGAAATTTAGTGTCATATTGCAAAGGTCTTGACTAGTTTTTATGCCTTTTCAAGGTTTCATTTTATTCTCACCGATAGTCGATTTATTATGATAAGTATTGAGGCTGCATTTGAAAATGCTCTATCTCTAGATACATAATTAAAAAATCACCTTGTATCTCGTGAACTATTAACATTTTCAAAGATATAAACTCACCCCGACATTATTACACTCATCAAGACTTTTCATTTAAGAAGAGTTCAGTTGGTGCCTGTTCTCAACAGATTAAACATTCTATTTCTATTCTGTATATTTCACAGCTATTTTCTTCTGCTGCTTCTTCGTTGTTATTATCGTAGTTGCGTATAGCTTCTTCATCAATATATTATTACCAATTACTTCATTAGCTCCGATAGTATTAATATCTAGAGCCAATAATGAATGTGCATCACCAGGTTGAAGCTCGACATCAAAAGGTTCGGGAACTGTGTCGTTATTTCTGGTAGCAACTTCATCAGTAACGATCGTTGAGTCTACCAGATTTACTGGAAGTTTATTGATATTTTATTATGGATATTTTCTTTCATCATCAACAGCACGAAGATCCATGATCGTGGTCTCAGCTAACAAGCGATCAATCGCAGCATTTGGTACTTCTCCAAGTTGTAAAATTGTCAACAAAAATTAATCAATACCATTAATTCTACTTAATATTGTTTCTTTTTAAATTGCTTACCATCTTCAGTCTCAAATAATTTGACAAGTTTAAATGGTGCAGGAATGATAGTACCATCAAACTTTAAATTTCGTAAAACCGACATAACAATATTAGACGTTTTTTTAAAGAAACATTTAAAATCTACAGTTTCACAACCCATACTTTGCCAATATTTAACAATATACGTGAAATTTTTTGTATGGTTAAAAATGTTTTTAACTTTATTCTGATGCCAATTCATTTGTCCTTTTAATATCAAATTTTCCAAGTGGAAATGACTTTGCGGTTGTCCAGATAATACATATTCTATAATTAAACATAATATAAAATATTACCTTAGTATCTTTCAATTTGTCGCTAAAATGATTTTTTTATTTACAAGAAAAAAAAAGCAATACAAAAGTTATTTTTTCTAGAAATCATTAAATTTTAAATGAAATTAAATTTTATTTTTTTAGCTTGTCACTTAAGGAGATCCAAGTACCCTTTCTTAGTAAACTTCCATCAGACTTTTGAGCTCGAAGAGCTCAAAGATGTAATAAGTGTAATTTAGAGCGCTTAAGTATGGAATTAGCGGAAATTTGCAAGGTTTACCTTTAAGGTCAACCGTTTTCCTAATTTTTTGATGACATTAAAGTTAGCAGTCACTTGACAATTTTTAAATTTTTTTTTAAGAAACAAATTTGTCCCTAAAAATTATTTTTTTTAAATTGCATTTTTAATTTTTTTAAATTTCTACAAGTCAATTTTTTTTTGCCATAATTTATTATAAAAATTTTTTTAAATTATTAAATATCTGCAAATTAATTTTCATCATTTTTTTTTTAAATTCACCATAAATACCTTAAAAAATTATCACTTTTTTGAAAGTTTCTGAGTTTTTTTTTTTATTACTAAGAAACTAGTACAGAACTGCAGAGAGCGTATGCAATCAATGTTAAATATCCAATTTTTAATTCAATTCATCTCGGGATATAAGTTTCAAATTTTAAGGGTAATTGTATCATCATGTCTTTAATAAGTATACAAAAATTTAGAATTTTCTGACGGTATGCCTTAACCACGACAACTACCTTAATATAAAATAACCCATTTTGAAAAAATTACATAAATAATCTCTTTGGAGCGATTGACATCTCAACATTAAAATTATCTTAATCCATTTATCCATAAACAATTCTTCCGCCGACACCCTTATTTACAAGTTAAATATTACAACAATTAAAATGTCATTACTCTTATCAAAACGTAAGCCGATTAAAGACTCAAGGCAATGAGTAACGATGGCAATGACAATGACTAACAAGTTATCAAAGCACACAAATAATTACAATTAATCCAGTATTTATTTTACAAAATTCAAGTTTGCTCAACATTTAAATTAAATAAGACTTTGTTTTAGAATGGACCCAAAGTTTTGTGCTTTAGTCTCTGGTTGTTGGTCCTAATCGCTTGCTTGCGGAGCTTCCTCCAGTAGGCTTTGGTGTTCGGATCCAGATCCTCCAGAGTCTTGGGCTTGCCCACGTGGATCTTCCACAGCCAATCCGGGTATTCTGAGTCGGGTTTTAGTTTCACGTCCTCGCCTCCTTCTTTTAGAAGATTTGTACCGCAGACGTAATTTACTAGTCGGTGAGCGTCAGTTTCTACAGGAAGCTCGACTTTTGGTGCAGGTCCCATTCCTTTTTTTCCTTTTTTTACTTTTCCCAGCGAAGCAGCTATAAAAATTTTTTGGTAATTAATTTATAGGAATAAAATAAAAAATTTGACAATTTTTAGGATTTTTCTTATTCAAAAAATTATTTCAAAAAAAATTTTACAGGTACAAGATTTGAAAAAATTTTAATGGAATTTTTTTTTCAATTTTCTCATGCTCATTTATTTAGTAATTGTTTAATTTCAAGCTCTAAAAAATTTTTATTCATAAAAATGATTTTTAGAATTTTTTTTTTAACAATCAAATTTTTTTTTTATTCAAAATAATAAAAAATAGAATAACAAAAAAAATTTTTTAAGTCAATTTTTTAATGAAAATATTTTCTTGACAGTGAAAAGAAGTTTTTCAAATTTAATTAATAATTTTCTTCAATCATAAAATTTTTTAGATTGAAAAATAGATTAAAAAATATGATACTGAAATTAGCTGACAACTAACAATTTTTTCAATTTTTATGAAAAATCAATTACAATAAAAAAATGTTTTAAAAAATTTCCACTAAGTTTTTTTAATGAGAATTAATTTAGCAGATATTTAATAATTTTTAGAATTTTTTTAACAAATAAATTATGGCAAAAAAAATGAGAAAAAAAAATTGACATGTAGAAATTTTAAAAAATTATAAATGCAATTTTTTAAAAATAATTTTTCAGAATAGATTTATTTGTTAAATAAAATTAAAAAATTATCAAATGACTACTATATAACTTTCATGTCATGTTTTTTCAATTTTCACATGTGGATTTTTTATTAAATTTTTTTCATGATAATTTCATTGCTATAAATTAAATTATAAAAAAATTTCTAATATCTGTCAACTTCAGTGTCATTAAAAAATTTATTTAGACATTTTTATAATTATTATCATAAGCTCGTATTTAATTTATAATAACTTAAAAAATACTTTTTAATAAAGGAAAAAAAAATGCCTGTCAGCTGATTCCAATATCAAAATTTTAGTTGTAAAATTTTCTTCTCACAATAATGAAATAAATTTTTTCAATGACATTAACTTTAGCAATCATTTAACAATTTTTTTATTTTATTTATTAAAAAAATTTGGTCAAAAAAATTATTTTTAAAAAATTGCATTTTTTATTTTTTAAAATTTCTAAATGTCAATTTTTTTTTGCTATAAAATTTGTTTAATTATTAAATATATGCTAAATTAATTTTCATATTTTTTTATTATTAATAATTATCTATATAAAATTTTCCAATCTGTAAAAGATAAATAAATAATTAATATAAATAAAATTTAACCTCTAAATAACAAAAAAGTCAATTACCAGCTACAACAGCATAATTATTTTTTAACATCAAACTATTGCTGCTGATAATAATCCTCGGCTTGTTAAATTGCCGTATAAAGTTTAATAAAACCATGGTTAATTATTTGTAAAAAATTATGTTACTAATTACAACAATCTTTGAATAATTACTCTTTTTTTATTTTTTTACACACATGTATATATATTTTACAAACATCTGAGCAACCTAAGCGCACGCGCTTACTCGCGCATGCGCAGAATAACAACTTCAAATTTTTCGCGCGAAAATTTTGTTTTGACAACGCGCATAACAAATTATATATAGTAAGTGTAATTAGCTTAAAAACAAGTGAAATAAATGACAGACTTGTTTGTAAATATTCAGTATATATATTTGTAATTTTGTATTTTTTTTATTATTTGTTTTATAAAACAATGGACAAAGTCAGAAAATCTGACAATTTTCTAATGATAATAGTAAAAAATATTTATTATTGTTATTTTTTTTTATTATTATCATTATTGTTTGTAAAGAGAGGAAGCAAGAGCAAGAGCGCAATGACAAACAAATATAAATTTAATACTCAGGCGATTGATTTTGAGTTTTAGTGGATTTTTACTGGCTGTTCAGGAAGTACTGGATCAAGACATTGACGTGGTTATGTAATGCCAATTAGCAATAATAAATCACAGGTGACTACTCTTTTTTATACTTTTTTTAATGAAAATTGTCATGCGAAATTCTTCTCTAATTTTTTTTTATTAAATTTTTCAGTAATTTTCAAAATAAAAATTAATTTTTAAAATTCTTATGCATAAATTAGTTTTTTAAAATAATTTTTCAATTTCATTTCGTTGTAATTCTTTTTTTATTTTTATTAAAAAAATTTATATTTTATAGTTGATAATCTAGAATTTTTATAGGTTATAATTTTTAGTTTTTTTTTAAGTTCCGGTAGGTGGCGGTAGTGTATGGTTACTGAAATTGTACCTGAAAATGGCGTTCAGTGTGTAAAAATTTTGTGTTTTTTTTTGGGTAATTTTAAAAAGATCTTAATGAATTATTTATTAATTTAACATAGAAGAAAATACGGAAAAAAAAATTACAAATTCGACGTCGATAAATTTTGGTATTACAGTAAATTTTTTATAAGTTTGATTTCAAGTTTGAGAAGTTTCAAAATTAAAATAAATAATTCAGATAATTTTAAGAGGATAATTATTACTTTAAATTTGAAAATTTTTTAATGAAAATTAATTTAGAAAATATTTGATAATTTTTCTAACAAATAAATAATGACAAAAAAATTGACATGCATAAATTTGAAAATATTAAAAAAAAACAATTTTTTTTTTCAAAAAAATTATTACAAAAAAATATAAATAATAAACTTTTTATGTAGAAAGTTTGAAAAACTGTCTTATTAAAAAAAAAAGTTTTAAAATGATTCAACCCATGCAAAATGCATATTTATATATTTGTCAAGTTGAATCGTTTTTAATCGCTTTGAGCCATTTCGAATCGTTTTAAATCTTTTTTTTTTTAATAAGGGTGTCTATCCAATTTTATAAATAAAATTTTTATATTTTTAATTAAATACCTAAGCGTCACAAAATAAAATGGTGACTTTTTGGGAGATTTTATTTAACAAGTCAGAAATATATAATTGTCAACTTCAACAAAACATCACCAAAAAAATTTTTGTACCGCTTGGGTAATTAAAAAAAATTTTTCAATGTTTGCTATAAAAATTTTATAATTATATTTGACAATAATAATTTTTTTCCAGGGAAAAAAATTGTCATTCAATTTGTGCGGAAAATCAGCGACAGTAACTTCGTCGACAATAAATGGTGAAGAAGGTGATCAGGATGACACTAAATTTTTCACGATAGCTCCAGCGCTTCCAGTGCTTCCTGGTGCTCCTGCGCCCAGTAAATTAACCACCAAGCGGTCCTATGGTACTTTGACGTGAGTAAATTCAAAATTTAAAATACCGTCCAATTTTTTAACCAAAAATAAAATTTCTAGACCAACTAGTTCAACTTACGGATTCGATGATACAGAAGTCGGAGGCTGCGATGTCGTGGCTCTTCAACAGCAGCAATCCACCAGTGACAGTGGGTATAAAACCACCACCGTGGTAGCATCAAGAACTCCCGCAGAACGCGATAAAAATCCTGACAGAATTTGTCTGGACCGACGAGGCCTCACCAGTTTTCCTGACATTGTCGGTGAGCCGAAATTGAGGCTGATGTCTCTGCAGCACAACCTATTGTCGAGAATAGAGGGCCAGAATTTCTCACAGCTGACGAAGCTGGTCTTCTTGGACCTATATGACAACCAGATCGAGAAGATCTACGACCTGGCCCCGTTGGAGAACTTGAGGGTGCTTCTAATTGGTAAGAACCGGGTCAAAAAAATTGAAGGGCTGAGGTCGCTGATTAAACTCGAGGTGCTGGACCTTCACGGGAACCAAATTGTCCAGATCACTGGCTTGGAGAACTTGTCTTCGTTGAAGGTGTTGAATTTAGCGGGGAACAATGTCAAGGTCATTGGATTCAATGATTTTCATGGACTGCTCGCGCTTAAAGAGCTTAATTTGAAAAGGAATAAGATTAAGAAGCTCTTGGGGTTTAGTGAGACTCCTCAGTTGCAGAAATTGTACCTCAGTAATAATGATATTCATAAGTGAGTACTGCAATTAAATTAATTATGCAATTTTGAGCCCCAATTATTGACACTATAAGAGACAAAGTTATGATTTGATTTTTTTTAAGCAATCAAATATCAATATCGTTGAATTTTGTTTGTGGTAATGTCTCGAGTAATGTTTTTACTAATCAATTTCTTTTTTTTAAATGATAATCAGTGATATTTACTAATTAATTTTAAAGAATTAAATAGATTATCCGGATACGCCAATTATTGAAAGGTTAAAAAACTGATTGATTTAATTATTGACATACCTTAGCCCCAATTATTGACACCTATACTGCGCATGCGTCGAATCATCTGCTTATTTTTATTTATCGAAACTTATTATTAAGTTATCAATATTATCAAAGTTTATTAATAATAATTTCCATAAATGATTAATTACTTTTAAAAATATAAAAATTGATTTAAAAATAATTTATTGAATCAGAAGAGTTTAAACTTTTACAGTAAATTTTTTAGGTTAAAGTAAAAAAAAAAAGGCGTCATAGCGCTGTCAACTGGCTGTCAATATGAGATTCAACTTAAAAATTATTAACTAGTTATTGACACCCATTATTTAAATATTATAAAGCATACAATTAATTTCGATTATTCAATTTTATAAATTTTTCATATATTATTAATTAAAAAAAAAAAAAGATCATATAATTAGATGAAGAAATTAATTTAAACTCGGCATTTAAAAAAAATGCTTTTCTTACCAAAGTTGTTAAGAAAGTAGACGCTCGTAAGCTAGGTTAATGAACTGGTGCTCTTTATTTTTTTTTAATAATTAATATTTAATATTTTGAATAGTAATTTTTTTCAATTTTTTAATTAATTAGAATTTAATAAAAATTTATATGATAATTATTCTTATTACAGATGATTAAATATATTTAAAAATAATTCAGTGTCAATATTTGGACCCCTGTCAATAATTAGGACTTTTATTTTAAATAATTTACTGAAGAATATAGTCAAATTAAAAAATTAGAGATCAGTTTAATTTTACTCCATGACTTTGAAAAGACAATTTTAAGAAAAAGGCTTTTTTAAATATTATTTTAAAAACACTTGTTTGATAAAATTTTCTGTTTTATATACTTGAATATATCCATTACAAAAATTAAAAAAAAAATTATTTTCTTGTAATTCTAAGTGCGGATAACCTTTTAACTGATAACATATAACATAACCTAATTTCGAACAAGAATTCGATATAAAAAATTGAAGATTTTACTGTTCTACCCGCTGGATTTTTAATTTTAATTTTAATTTGATTTATTGTAATTCTGTACTTATCAAATCTTAAATTTTTTCATCAAATTAAATTATTAAAAAATTATTTTTTTGTAATTTTAAGTGCGTATAACTTTTTAACTGATGACATATCCAGTTAAGTTGGTCACCAACTTATAGGAATCATATAAATATTATTGAGAAAGTTCAGCGTAAATTTGTCAAACATTTTTCCTTCAAAAAGTCTGGAATTTATCCAGCCAGAGGATTTGATTATCTAACCATGTGTGTTGATGCTAACCTATTAACATCGGAAGAAAGAAGGATTTGTGGATCAATACTTCTAATCTCTCGTATTCTATCTAATGAAATTGACTGCCCCAAACTTCTTGAACGAATTCCAATACTAGTTCCTAATAGATCATTACGCTACGATCAGCCTTTATATCCACCACGACAGAGGAGTACCTAATTTCACGCTCTCGTCACCTATCAATAGACTTATCAATGCATGCAATACTATAGCCCAACAATGTAGGAATATTGATCTGCTCGACTTTGCTTCGCGTACTAGTGCCAGAGAACTTGCAACCATTGTCATAAACTCCAGGCAAACAGACCACCATTCTCCAGCATCTACATCTACATTTACATTTACATCCACAAATAATATTTAAGCTCATAAACTATTATTTATTACGATTTGATTATGAATTATTCTATTTATTAAGTATATAACATTACTAGGAGTTTGTATGTATACTTGCTTGTAATCTGTATATATAAATCTATAATGTACCAACATCTTGTATATTGATCATGTAATGCTAGCATACACACACATTATCATTATTTTAATTAATATATTAATGTTACCTGATGCTATGATATATATATTTAATTTTATACTATTGAATCTTATATAATTTACATATTTATAATATCAAACGTAATTTTTTATATATATTATTGTATTTTGGCTACTTGTGCAAATCAGAATCACTATATGTATCTTTTTGTAACCTTTTTATTGGCCTTAAAAGGCTCTTAGGTTATATGCAATAAAGAAAATAAAATAAAATATAACATAACCTAATTTGGAACAAGAATTTCATGAAAGAAATTGAAGTTCTTACTGTTCTACCCGATGGATTTTTATTTTAATTTAAATTTGAATGATTATATTCATTATTATATTATTATTATTATTATATACTGTATTTATCAAATCTTAAATTTTTCCGCAAATCTAAATTTTACAACAATAAATTTTACAAAAATAAACTTTACACAAATAAATTTTACAAAAATTTATTTTTCAGAATCGAAGACATGGGTAGCCTAGCAAAAGCCCTAGAAATCCGGGAAATAACAATCGACGGCAACCCAGTAACCTTAAACGCAGACTGTATATCCTTCCTGGTCTCGTACTTACCAAACCTGCAAATTCTCTCAACAATGCAGATCAACGAACAAGTCCGTCGCGCAGCGATGGCCTGGCGACTCACCAAAGAGCAGTCAAACTCTGCGTTCCTGGACCTGAGTACCCAGGTCTGCGTGAACGTCCGCCGCGAGGAAGTGATAATAAACGCGAAAAAAAACTGGGAGCTTCTGCGGTCCCAGACCAAGTGCTTAACATCCAGCGCGAACAAGCACAGCAATATCAAGAATGAGCGTGTCCGTGGACTGAACCTGCAAAACAGCACTAAGTTCGACGCAGTGAAGATCAAGGCCGAGGAAGCTTCCAACTTGGGACACGCTCAGAAACCGAGCTTCGGAAGCTTGTCCTCCATCAACAACGACAAGATTGACGCCAAGAAGATCCAGTTTAAGAGAAGAAGCAACTCTACTGATACTCTGTTCCATTCCAGGCACAATCTTCAAGGAAACGAGGCTGGGAAGCTGAACTTGGCGCTGGATTTTAAACTCCCGCCGATTTTAGTCCCGATTATCAATAATATTACTAATTGCAGGTTCAATGTTAATAATAATGTCAATAACAAGGACAATATTAGCAGTACACGGTAAGAAAATTAATTTTTATTAAATAGAATAACTATACTTTTTATTTAAGGAATCATTCTGGCTCCAGCGCTTGAAAAAAAGCAATATTCATTATTTTTTACACAGAAACTATTGTAGATATTGATATAAAATTTATTCAACTCAACGCGCACTGTTGAATAACATTAAAAATATCTAACTTTATTTTTTAAAATATTAATAATTAATTTATGAATGCTAATTATTATAAAATTGTGAAATTATAAAAAAAAAGAGAGCAGAAGTTTTATTTTCATGTTTTTTCCGCTCCAGGAGTAAATACGGGTTTTTATTGGCAGATAAAGGATGTAGTTGGGAAAGTTTAGGGTAGATGGCGCTGAGTTCTGGGATTCCCCGGAGAAATGGGAAATTTTTTTGCTTAGGAAGAGGTATATTGATGAAAGTTAGAGGAATTTTTGGTAAAATATTAATAAAATGTTAAATATTGAAGATAAAATTGTAAAGAAATAAATTTTTAGATTAAAAAAAAAAGCAAATTTTGAGAAGAAAAGGAATAATTCTGGTTTTGGCGCTCGAAAAAAAGAAATATTCATTATTTTTTTACACAGAAACTATTATAGATATTGATATAAAATTTATTCAGCTTTTTAGATATTTTTTATATGAATAAACAACGGGTGAACGGAGCTCTGACAAAACGTTGGTATAAAGCTCGCGTGCGTGATAACTTGATAGCGGCTCATCTAAAACACTAAAACCAAAATTATTTACCTTCAATATATAAGTAGCTCGCATCAGCTACAGATATTAATATTTATTGATAAATAACAAAAGAAATTTTTAAAAAACTGAAAATTGAGGCTTTTTTCACAGTTTTGTAGTCCTAAAAAAAAAAAAATAGCAAAAATGAAAATTTTGATTTGGTTGGATCTGATGCTATAGCTACTGCTATGTAGAATATGTGGTTTAAATTTCATTAAGATCGGGTCAGTGGTATCGGAGATATCATCTACGTAAACCAGAAAAACATAGTTCTAAGATAAACGCGTTTAAAGTTTTTTTAATTAAGAAAAAATTTTACCTAAAGTCAACCAGCGACGCCGGTACCATACAAAATTCCTCCAGCCTTTTCAAAAATTTTATTTTCTTCCACTCGAACATCCACATAAACCTCGTAAAATGATATAGTTACAGTGGTCCGATCACTTAAAAATTTAAACACAATACTTTTAGATATACTTTCGAAAAATGTGAAAAAAAAATTTTTTTTCAAAAGTTACAAACCAGAATGATCCTTTAATAATTTTTATGATCTACTTGCGTAAATTTTATTCAAAAAATAATTCTAGCAAGAGACTTAAAAAGTCCAATAATTTAGAGAAAATTATACAAAACGTGTTAGAGAACCTTAAAATTTAATTATCGTAAAATTTGTTACTTCTAAACTGAGAGAAAAAATTTCTTCTGAAGAAAATTACAAGAAATAAATTTGTTGGAAATTTTCAATAATTTCATTTTTTATCTGAAATCAAAATTGTCCTCACAGTAACTTTCTTCTTGAAAAAAATTTTTCTAGATTTAGTAAAAAATAGTTTTAGATGAAAATTCTAAAATTTTCTACCTAAACTTATATTTTTCCAATTTTTTTGCTGCGTAGCAATGGCGGAAAAGGTTCAAATGAAACCGAAACAACAGACAGCGAACTGGAAAGTTCGGAGAGTCACGAGAGCTTGAAAAGCGCGCTGAGGAACCATTTGATAAAGACTAATCTCAATTTAGGGAGTCAAAAGTCTGAAGAATCCAAGAACATCTACAGCTTCGGTGATGAAGAAATAAAGAAAAAAGAGAGAAGAAATGAATATTCATTGCAACTGGCGACAGATTCCAGGAGTTTTTATAACCTGGTGCAAGGGAGCACCAGGAGGCAGCTCAGCTACCGGCAGATTAATCTGGCGGGGATGAAGAAGGCTAACAGTTTGGACAGCAGGGAGGAATTTAGCAGCCAGAGTTCGACGGCTAGCAAAGAATTGGACTCGGATGATGAAAAAGGAAGGGTTAGGAGCGCTCAGGTGAAGAAGATTGTGAGCTACAAGAGCAACCGAGCAGCCACTGCTAGAGTCAAACACAGGGCAGTAGCTACACCTGTTGTTCCTGTTCAGTTCAACGCGCCTAAAGAGAAAGAGCAAGGTCAGTTTGGAGATACTTGGTTTTTTTTTTTTTATGGGATTTTTGATGATTTTTTGCTCAGGTGGCGACTACTTGGTGGAAATTGTTGGAAGGTGTCTTAATGTCTATGGACAAGGTGCTTTAAGGTACATAGACCGGTCTTGGGACTCGGTGAAGGCCAATGATGTTAACACGATAAAATTCAACTATGTTCAGTTCAACGGCGTCGCGACTGTTTTGAACAAATTGAAAATGAGGTTCTCGAATGCGCAGCATTTTATTTTCAAGGAGACTAATATTAGTCATCTAGGGCAGCTAAATGCGCTGGCTGAAGTTCAAGGGCTCACGAGTATTCAGATAGAAGCTGAGGGCAATCCGATTATTTCGAAGAACTGGAGGGTATATGCTGTTTTTAGGCTGTCCCACTGGGGCCTCAGAATCATCAATGGTAAAGAGGTTGGTTTCTTTTTGTAAAAATCTAACTATTGGATTAGATTTATTTGTAAAAAATTTTTCTTCAACATACGCTCTTTTTTTATTTATTTATTCAAATTTAAATGCCGAGGCAAAATCCAGATGGCAAAGGTATAGAAAAAAAAGAATAAAGTACATGTAAAACTATAAATATAGACATTTATCAATATGATAAATTATAAATGATAGCATAATTAGAATCAATCATGAATTAGAGCAATAAAGTTCTATGGATTTCAGTTTATCCTATAAATTTTATAGAATTTTTGAAGACTCGGGTTTCTAGAAAATTAATTTTTAAAAATTTCTAAGAACATAAATTTTTAAAGCTAAAAGAGCATATGTTAAAAAATAATCAAAGTAGCTTCTAAAGACTTTAAAATGTCGACATCTAACAAAAAATTAATTTTTAGAAGTGAGACTAAAAAATAAAAAATCAGAATTTTTTTTAAATCTTAAATTTTTCTTATTTTGTAAAAATTCACTGAAAAAAATTAAAATAAAGATTTTAACTTCTGACTAAAATTGACTGTTTAAAAAAATTCGGCTATCATAGTGTTTTAACTTAAAATTTGGTCACAGAAATCCAGGACAATAATTTCAAACTACGTATTGATTCTAGTTGAACGTTTCGTCCTGTCCTTAGGACTTCCTCAGCAACTAAAAATAAACATAAAAATGATAACCTTTGTATACAAAAGGACGAAATAATAAAAGGTTGAAACGTTTAACTAGAATTAATATGTAGTTTTAAATTATTGTTCTGAATTCCTGTGACCAAATTTTAAGATATTTAGATTTTCTGGACGTGATTAAGATTTTAAGATAGTATTTTAAGTTCAATTTCCAAAAATCATTTTTTTACTTTGACATATTTTTTCACATATGTTCTTTTAGCTTTAAGAATTTTTTTTCTTAAAGCCAAAAGGACGTATATTTTAAGATACACCCTTTTGGCATTAGCAACGCGATTTGTTTTCATGACAGAACTTTTGAAAATTTTTCCTTGATTAAGAAATCTAATTTGAAATTGTTCAGTCTATGCAAAGTATATCTTTATGTTAGAGTAATTAAGGGGTTATACGCAGTTGCAAAGCTAAAAAACAACATTTTTTTTAGACACAGTTTTTAATTATCAATTACTAGTGATGGTTATTTAAATAGAGCCTACTTTCAAGAATACAATAGCGCGTCAATCATGTAAAAATATAAATGTGCACCGCTCCTGTAGAAGATGTTCTGAACGACCTCTAAAAAAAAGGCGCTTGGCAGTGATCTCCATTTCAGTGGTTTAGATTATCTGAAATCAAAAAATATGGTGAATTCTTTTACAGGATAGATTAATGCAGGTATTGGACGAAGGAATAAGATTCAAAAAAATTATTACTATTTTTTTTTAACAATTTGGAAAATTGTTTTTCAACAAAAACGAAAAATTTTTTACAAATAGACGGCCATTTTGTCAAAAATCAAAATTTTTCTTATTCCTTCGTCCAATACCTGCATTAATCCATCCTGTAGAAGAATTCACCATATTACACGCTTTATATTAGCTTCACTTGTATGTCAGTTTGTCAGTATGTCAGTAACTCTCCGTGGGTAATCTGCGCGCCTGCGGCCTTCCTTGGTTCTGGTAGCCGTTTCTCAGGCTCGCTCTCCGAAATCGAACTCTGATTCCCCGTATTTATAATATTTATAAATAATTATTTTTATTAGCTTCACTTGTATGTCAGTATGTCAGTATGTCAGTATGTAACTCTCCGTGGGTAATTTGCGCGCCTGAATATTTTTGATAATCAACAAATAATAGTTTAAAAACTAAAAATCACGATTTTATAAATAAACCAAACTAAAAGTAAAAATAAATAATAGTTTAAAAACTAAAAACACGCTTTTTATAGAAAACCAAACTAAAAAATAGAAAATAAATTTAAATTAAGAATAGTGTTAAAAATTTCAATAAATATAAATTAATAATAGTGTAAATAAAAAAAAATGTATTTTATTTTAAAAAAAGCGTGGGGTGCTTTTTAAGATATTATCAAAATGATAATCACTCTACTCATATCTGTCAATAAAATATTTATAACTATTGACACCATGCACCTCACGCTTTTTTTAAAATAAAATACATTTTTTTTATTTACACTATTATTAATTTATATTTATTGAAATTTTTAACACTATTCTTAATTTAAATTTATTTTCTATTTTTTAGTTTGATTTTCTATAAAAAGCGTGCTTTTAGTTTTTTTAAACTATTATTTATTTTTTGATTTCAGATAATCCAAACCACCGAAATGGAGATCACCGCCAAGCGCCTTTTTTTTAGAGGTCGTTCAGAACATCTTCTACAGGAGCGGTGCACATTTATATTTTTACATGATTGACGCGCTATTGTATTCTTGAAAGTAGGCTCTATTTAAATAACCATCACTTGTAATTGATAATTAAAAACTGTGTCTAGAAAAAATTCATAAAAAAATGTTGTTTTTTTAGCTTTGCAACTGCGTATAACCCCTTAAAAAAAAAATTTTTTTTAATCAGGCTTAAAAGTTTGGTAAAGATTAAAAAATAAATTTGAAATTTTAATTTTAAAATGCTCCGCATTGCACTTTTTGATTTTCCATAAGAAGAATATAAGAAAAATTATTTTTATTCCTTTCTGATTTTTGCAACGGACAAACAATGCGCTGTACAACAAAGTTATTTAAGGAAATAAATTTAAATTGAAGGAATTTAGTTCTGTTTAAGCTGTCGAATTTTTTAGTTTTTTTTTTTTATGGGAAAAATTTAAATTATATTTAATGAGTGAGTCTTCTTAGGTTAGTCCAGGTGAAATTGAGGCTGCGAACAAAGAATATTCTGGATTGGTTGACATTGTGATGTGGTCTTTACCTGAAACATTGCTACAGCCTTTGTTGCAGCGACTGCACCTTGAAAAAGTTCAGAGACTTAATGGAGAACAAATCACTGCCAAACAATTTTTATTTAACAGCGATCCTGCTTTAAGGAATGTTGTTGCTAAGGAAGCATTACAGTGGAGACGTGGAAATGTTACCCAAGTATTTTTTTAAAATTATTTTTAAGTTTACTCTGAAAAAAAATAATTTGTTCAAAAGAAATATTTAAAATTTTATTCTTATTAAAAAAATATTAATTAATAACATTAATTAATTAGTAAAAAAATTAATTTTTTCTTTTTTAATAATTTTATAGGACAAAATATTCTTTTTTGGGAAATTATTTTGAGAAAAATCTCCTGAATAAAATTAAAAAAATATTTAATATTTAAAAATTAAAAGAATAATTATTTTTATTACAGGATGATTTAATATTGAGACATAAAGGTAAAATTCATTTATCAAATTACATTGATCAGACAGTTGACGCAATCCAAAAATTACAATCACTGGAAAAAGAATGGCCAAATATACTTTACGAAATAATTCGCACAACTTTAACAGATTACTCTCAGATGAATTTATATATGAAGAAGCGTAGTAAGATACTTGAAGGTGATAAGTGATAAGTAATAAATAATAATTATCAACTAAAAATTGTGTATATGTATAGTTATAATAGTGTAAATAGATAAATAAATTTTTAAAATAATAAACAAACTACCGCGAGCCAATTATTGACTCGACGCTGAAAGATATGCGAGGCGCTGGTTTTTCTTCGCTTTTGATCTGCTCTTCGTAGTTCATCTCAGTTGTTTCTATCAACTGGGTCAAAGACTCGTTGCAGTTACTTCCAGATGAAGGTATGTTACTCGTCCAGGTTGGCGTTGGTGAGTACTTTTCTTCATTTGACAACCGGAAAATTGAATCTCGAACTGTAATTTTTCAAGATATTAATACTGACATTTTTCAGGTAAGATCCAGCGACTATTTAAAATAATTCGGAAAATGAAGAAATGATGTAAAAAGTATGTAATACTCACAATTCTGGTTATCAAAATTTTGCAAGTTGATCCTCGTGCTAGTAACCTGGAAACTCTTGAAATTTTTCAGCCGTCTCACAACACTTTGGCCCGCAAAATTGAAACTTCCAGTGAAGAAACTACCATTAGAATTTAAATTCTGACTTTGTTGTTGTCTTCTAAGAGCTACTTGAGCTGCCATTACTCTTTGCCTTTCCACGACTAACAAACAGCAAGGACAATTACAGTCTTTCCACCTGCATGATCGCTTGTGGCCTTTTAAACTTGAAATAATACCATGGTTCCTGCATCTAGCGCATTTGGGACTTCTTAATCTTTGTTCTATCTTTAATTCGTTGCATTTTTCCATCACTATTAATATTTTATTATTATTGTTATTATTATTATTATTATTATTAATATATATTTTGAAAATTAAGCAATGAAATTAAAATAATAATGATAATAATAATATATGTTATTAAGAAAATAATAAAAAATTTGGTGTCCAAGATAATCATACGATAAAATTGGTTTTTTCAATGAAATTTGGTGTCATTGCAAAGGTCTTGACTTGAATTTGTGCCTTTTCAAGGTTACATATCATTTTCACTGATAGTCAATTTATTATAATGAGTATTTAGGCTGCATTCAAAAATACTCTATCTCTAGATACATTAATAAGAAATGACCTTGTATCTTGAGAACTATTGACATTTTCAAAAATATAAGCTCGTCCTGATGTTACACTGATCGAGACCTTTCATTTGAGTACCCACATCAATTTTTCATATATTTATATATTTTATATATAATACATATATCTATATATGAAAAATATATTTAAAATGCATGTGGGTACTCAAATGAAAGCTCTTGATGAGTGTAACATCGGGATGAACTTATATCTTTAAACACGTCAATATTTAAGAAAGTACGGTGCAATTTAACAAATGTCTTGTGCACAATTGACATTTTTAAAGATATAAGCTCATCCCGATGTTACACTCATCGAGACCTTTCATTTGAGTACCCACATCAATTTTTCATATATTTATATATTTTATATATATGTATATATGAAAAATACATCAAAATGCATGTGGGTACTTAAATGAAAGCTCTTGATGAGTGTAACATCAAGATGAGCTTATATCTTCAGCAACATCATTAGGTGATAAAATACAACATCATTTCTCAATTATTGACATTTTTGAAGATAAAAGCTCATCCCGTCATTACACTCATCGAGATTTTTTATTTGAGTACCCACATCAATTTTTCATATATTTGTATATATTTTATATATGTATATATGAAAAATACACACGGAAAAAAGTAAACTGTAATAAATAACAGTCGAATTATAATAAGTAATGATCAACTGCTAAAAATTACCATTTCAAACAGTAAAATCGTGATTTTACTATTCACTTTATAATATTTACCATTTAAACGTTACAATTTACTTTTTACATGGCAGAAAATACTATTTCAAACAGTAATATTCGCTATGTAAATGTCTAAAATGTTAAAGCATAATAATTAAGAATTCAGACTTTGATATTTATCATTTCGTGACTAAAAAATGATCTTATGATATGTAAAAAGTATAAAATAAAGTTAGTAAATTTCTAATACAAGCAACGTCAATATTTACAAAGTAAAATGGTAAATTTTAAACGCAACGCTAAAAATCAAACTGTAATTATTGACTTGCTTGGACTGGTAAAATGTATATTTTAAAAGTATAATTTTTACTGTTTCAAATGTTAAATTCTCCCAGAGCGAGACCCCTTTCTCTTTCATCTGAGTTCCCCTTCTCCTCATCATATAGACTATATATTGAAATGGCAATTTTTACTGTTTGAAACTGTAATTTTTTAAGTTGAAAGAGTCGTTATTTACTATAGTGACAGCTACTAATCACTTATTTTGGATATTAAATTATAAATTGTGGCTTTTATACTTTCTACATTAAGTTCTGTAATATTTATATTTTTACCATCCCAATGTCCGCTTTACTGTTTGAAACTATAAAAATTAACCGGAATCCGAGTGAATATTACAGTTTACTTTTTTCCGTGTATGAAAATGCATGTGGGTAGTCAAATGAAAGCTCTTCATGAGTGTAATATCGGGATGAGCTTATATCTTTAAAAATATCAATAATTAAGAAATGACCTTGTATCTTGAAAACTATTGACATTTTTAGAGATATAAGCTCATCCCGATGTTAGACTCATCGAGACCTTTCATTTGAGTACCCACATCAATTTTTCATATATTTATATATATTATATATATGTATATATGAAAAATATATGAAAATGCATGTGGGTACTCAAATGAAAGCTCTTGATGAGTGGAACATCAAAATGGTCTTATATCTTAAAAAACGTCAATATTTAAAAAAGTACAGTGCAATTTCACTAAAGTCATTATTTAAAAAAGCAAAATTTCATTTATTTATAGTTCACAAGTCACGGCAGTCACATAGTGACTGCAAGGCTGCTATTAATATTAATAATAATTGATGATAATGATGATGATCATAATCAATTTTCATTATTATAATTATTATTATTGTTATTATTTAAATTTCAAAATATATATTATTATTAATATTAATAACAATAAATTGATTATTATCATTATCAATCATCATTATTATTATTATTATCATTTTTTAATAACTTCACTCACAATTAAACCAACCTTAAAAATTTTTTATAAATTCCAGGCGTTCCACAACAGTACCTTACAATTAAAGAGATGTTAATCTTCTAAATACTTGGTAAGTAAATAACAAGTGTATAACTTCTCCTTCCACATTATCTTATTCTTGTATATTTTTAGTGTTAAAACTGTAAAAGCCATTGGATGAATTCTCTCTAAGCCACGCCAACATAAATAAGAACCGCCTTCTTCTTAACATTTATTGCAATCAATCAACAAAATTTATTTCTTCTTATTATTAATCAATCCATGATTCTTTACATTGTCATCTTCATCATTAATTATGATTTGATTACTAATCTTAAAGAAGAAATAATAGAATCAAGTTATCAACATCAGGTCATTGATATTCTTCACTGATAAAGAAAAGAAAAGTTTTAAAAGGGAGAATTCTTTATAAGACTGACAGCTGGTACCAAATGGTATTCTTTTAACTGACTAGACTTTAAGAGCTCGTTAATGCTTCGGTTTGATAGTTATAGTTATAGTAATACTAAAGAGCTAATACATGTTGCCAAAGGTTAATATTAGTTGACGACTGTTTTTCTTAGTTAATATACACCAGCGGATATCCTTTGGTGTTTAAATAAGTTAACAATATAACTCTTTGGTTGCGTAAACAAGATTGCTTCTTTTGTAAACTTTCAATCTTGGTAATTTATATATATCATGTTTATTTATACTTTAAATATTTTTTAACTTTCATTTTTTTATTTCAAATTTTACTTTCTTAAAAAAAAAAAAATTTAATTGATACTTTGTAAATAATTTATTTTAATTGTAATTATGTTAGCAAACTTTTTTTAATAATTTTTTTGTTTAAAAAAAAATTAATGAGTTACTTGTTGACAGAAATTTTTTTTGGGAGAAAGATACTCAGTGACAGCTTGTCAACGTCATAAATTTTTGACTTACTGACTAGACTTTTAATAAATTATTAAGAAATGAAAAGAAATTTTATTCTTAAAAAAAAATTAATTTAATAAAAAAAAATAATCTATATTATTAAGAGAATAAGGAAAATTTTGTATCCAGGATAGTGATATGAAAAAATCAGTTTTTTTAGTAAACTTTAGTGTCGTTGCAAAGGTCAGCTGCCCAATTTTAAAACACAGTAACTGATAATTTTAAGATTTTAAAAAATTTTCCTTATCAAAAAAAAGTTTGCGGTCCTAATTGATAAAAAATTTGATTTATGAATAGAAAATATTTGAATATAAATATCTTTAAGAAAAAATATACTTGAAATTAAGGTTCAAAAGTCATAAGAAATGCATCAATACTAAAAAAAATCCAGTATAAAAATTTTGCAGTTACTGTGTTTTAAAATTGGGCAGCCGAGGTCTAGATTTGAATTTGTGCCTTTTGAAGGTTTCATATCATTCTCACCAATAGTCAATTTATTATGATAAGTATTTAGGCTATATTCGAAAATATTCTATCTCTAGATACATATTTAAGAAATGACCTTGTATCTTGTGAATTATTAACATTTTTAAAGATCTAAGCTCATCCTGATGTTACACTCATCGAGACCTTTCATTTGAGTACCCACATCAATTTTTTATATATTTTATATATTTCATAAATATCGTATAAATAAAATATATGAAATATATAAAAAAAAATCATGTGGGTACTCAAATGAAAGGTCTCAATGAGTGTAACATCAAGATGAGCTTATATCTTCAATAACATCATTAGGTGACAAGATACAACATCATTTCTTAATTGGTGATATTTTTAAAGATTTAAGCTCACCCCGACAGTACACTCATCGAGACCTTTCATTTGAGTACCCACATAAATTTTTCATATATTTTATATATTTATATATATTATATATATAAATATGTAAATATATATAAAAATGCATGTGGGTACTCTAATGAAAGCTCTTGGCGAGTGTAACATCAGGATGAGCTTATATCTTAAAAAATGTCAATAATTAACAAATGACCTTGTATCTTGTAAACTATCGACATTTTTAAAGATATAAGCTCATCCCGATGTTACACTCATCAAAACCTTTCATTTGAGTACCCACATCAATTTTTTATATATTTATATATATTATATATATTAGGGTGTGCCAAAATGTAACTCCCGTGAAGAATCTTTTAAAATTGGAATTTTTAGTTCCGCTTTTAACAGGGGCTGCGTTTGGGCATTTCCTGATATATTTTGGTGTGAGACAATGTGTTTGATTTTCATAGAATTTTTTAAAAGAAGCTTAGTTTGGGTATTTCCGGTGAAAATTCAAAATTTGGCCGGAAGTGCCCAATTAAATCTCGAGTTAAAAATCCTATAAATAATCAAATGAATTCTCTCAACCTGAAATATCTCAGGAAATTCCCAAACACAGCTGCTGTTAAAAGTGGAACTCAAAATTCCAATTTTAAAACGTTCTCCACGAAAGTTACATTTTGGTACACCCTAATATATATGTATATATGAAAAATATATCAAAAATGCATGTGGGTACTCAAATGAAAGCTCTTGATAAGTGTAACATCGGGATGAGCTTATATAATTAAAAATGTAAATATTTAAGAAAGTACAGAGCATTTTAACAAAAGTCATTATTTAGTAAAGTAAAATTTTATTTATTCATAGTTCATAAGTCACGGCAATCACATAGTGACTGCAAGGTTACTAGTTAAAGTAAATTACCAAGTTCAATTGTTTTACGAAAAATACTCATTTTCACACTAATAAAAAAAATGTTAACAAGAATAATGATACTGAAGTTAATTGACATTAAAAAAATTAACCGTTAGCAGATATCTTCAGTATCATAAAAAATACTTAACTTCATAATTTAATTTTTTATTAAGTAAAAACGAAATTGACAGTTTAAAAAAATGGCTCATTGTACTACGAGTATTTCTTGGTTTGTAAGTAAATTTGTCTTGAATTTATTCACAATAATTTTTGTCTACGGTGGTTTTTTGAAAGAAAAGTAAGTTAATTATAATTTACAAAAAAATTAATTAATTATGTTAATAAAAATAATTATTTTTCAGAAGAATTGAATGTTTGTGCGCTGCAGCTGAGAGAGATCACAAAAGACAACTTTTAAAAGGAGAAGAGTAAGTTTTAAATTAATAAAATTTTTAATCATCAATTGTAATTTATAAACATTTACTTAATAAATATTTAATAACTTTTTTGAACAAATAAATTATGGCAAAAAAAAAATTAAAACAATTTTTTTTGTTAAATAAAATTGAAAGAAAAAATTTGACTTGTAAAAAATTTGAAAAATTTTAATATCATTAACTTTTTTTTATTTAGAAAATCAAGAAGTCGCTGTATGTGTCATCGCTGGTGAGTATTACAAAAAATATATAATTTTAAAATAATTTTAAGAGTTGAAAAAATTTTTCTTATTTTGATAGGCGATCTTCTGTGTATCCATGCGGCTGCAAAAGGAAGAAAGTGTAAGTAATTTATTAACAATGTTAATATATGAGGAAGCAAATTTAATTTTGGATTTCAATTAGATTTGAGAACTGCGTTGGTGACTTGAGATGTGAAGTTACAAAACAAGAGGAAGTGTCGCGAAATAAATGCTGTTGCGGAAAATAATAACAAGTTTAAAATAACAAAACGAAAAATAGAAGCAAAGGGGAGTGTGAGGAAGAAACGTAGCAGATATTCAAAGTCAATTAATAAACGTCTCATTTGACTGTTTGACTGTGACACGGCTATAAGTAGAGCCTTAGTATGATTTAGTGTGGTGACTTGTGACACACTTTAACATTTTGCATTATTTAACGTCTTCGGCTGGCTGTCCTTAGAACTTGCATGGGTTTTACATTTTTCGAGTACAAATCCCTGAAAATTTCGATACTAATATACAACTGTTACTTTACTAGGTTATTAATAACATTTGGGTTTGTTTCTGGTGAAGAAATATTAATAAATATTGCACAATAATACTTATAACCTCAAAATTATTTTGATATGATAATATTTTTTATTTTGAGGTTATAAAAACTAAAAAATTTTTTTAATAAATTTTTCTTGCTATAATTTTGTAACATTTCCATTAAATCTCAGTTTAAAAAATTAAAGAAAATGAATTAATTATATTAAATATTAAATTTCTTAGAATTTTAATCACTTCACAAGGTAACAGAAATCGTTTCCGATAACAGTGTCGTCGAGCTCTAAAATTTTTATAACATATTTAATTGAATAGAATTTTGTATTTCAATTTAATTGAACCTAACAATTACCTCAAAATTTAAGAAAGAACCTACCCACATAGCAATCTTTTTCAAGACTTGAGCAAGTTTGATCTCAATTTCGATAGTTGTTAAGGTCTTTTTCTACCTATGGATCTTACTCCAGATACTTGTAGCAAATTCAATTGACAAGTCTTGAACAAGCCTTGTACAAGAACTTTAGGCCAGATTATAGCTCAAGAATTGTGTAAGGAAATTGGGAAAATCTGAAGATGCTTATCGATAAACTAATCCGAACAAAAACAGTTTCACTGTAAAAAAGTCGCGCCAAGTCCACGTTCATAAGACTATTAGGAAAAAAAAATTTTTTTTTTTCTTTACAAAAAGATACAAAATAAAAAAATTAAAAAATCTAAGTAACCGATATGATTGTTTATGATTTTCGGAAATTGAAAAAAATTTTATTGTAAATTTAAAAATAAAAAAAAAATTTTAGAACGTATTTAGTGTGCGTGGTTGCAAAATATTTTACTTTTAATGAAATTCGTAAAATCTATTTACTAGGACTTTAAAAAAAATTGAAATACACAATGACGCACACCAAGTACGTTCTAAAAATTTTTTTTTAATTTTTAAATTTACAATAAAATTTTTTTTAATTTCCGAAAATCATAAACAATCATATCGGTTACTTAGATTTTTTAATTTTTTTATTTTGTATCTTTTTGTAAAGAAAAAAAAAAATTTTTTTTCCTAATAGTCTTATGAACGTGGACTTGGCGCGACTTTTTTACAGTGAAACTGTTTTTGTTCGGATTTTAGTATTTTTTGTAATTATAATGAAAATTTACAATTGATAACAACTTAAATCTCGTGTTGACTGCATTTTTTACTGCAAACTATCCCCTTGAAGCTACAGTTTATGTAGATGTAATTCCAGTGCACCCTGGCGGCCATAGATGCAAGCTACGAATCACTTTTTTTTACTGTAGTTGCGTGTCTATAGGAAGGATTACTACACATATTCATTTTATCTAGTCTGTGGCGCTGATATTCCCCATCGAAAAAAAGTCAGGATCGAAATTTCTGGGCTTACTATAGTTTGTGCTGATAAAATTTAATAATTTTAAGTGAATTAAGTGTTATAATTGATTATAATTAATTAATATCAGTAAAATAAAGTATAAATTACTTTTATAATATATCATTTTGGAAAAAGGAGAACCATATAATTAAATAAAATTTTGCAACCTCGAAATACCGTTCTGCTTACAGTAAACACAGTCGGTAGTCTGGCGCTCCGTTTACAACGGGATTTTTGAACGGAACTTGGCGCCAGATTCTACCGAATCTGTGGACTACATCAATTCTTGAGAAAGATTGACACCAGAAGCATGCTGAATATACTTGTGCAAGACTTGCTCAAGATCAAATGTTTTCGAATGAACGTTCGAATCATTCTACGCCTCTTATATTTATTATAGGATCAATCCACAGATTCGGTAGAATCTGGCGCCAAGTTCCGTTCAAATCCGTTGTAAAAGGAGCGCCAGACTACCGACTGTTCAATCCACAGATTCGGTAGAATCTGGCGCCAAGTTCCGTTCAAATCCGTTGTAAACGGAGCGCCAGACTACCAACTGTTCAATCCACAGATTCGGTAGAATCTGGCGCCAAGTTCCGTTCAAATTCGTTGTAAACGGAGCGCGAGACTACCGACTGTGTTTACTGTAAGCAGAGCGGTATTTTGAGGTTGCAAAATTTTATTTAATTCTACGGTACTTCTTCTTCCTAAATTTTATATTATAACAGTAATTCATGCTTTATTTTACTGATATTAATTAATTATATTCAATTATAATAATTAATCTACTTGAAATTATTAAATTTTATCAGCACAAACTATAGCAAGCTCAAAAATTTCGATCCTGACTTTTTTTCTATGTAAAAAGTGACATGCCACAGACTGAATAATTCGAGAATGCATGGTAATCTTCCAATAGATGGGAAACTACAGTTAAGAAAATACATTTCACAGCTTGCATCTACATCCACCAGGGTGCGCTGGAATTGTTTTTATATAAACTGTAGCTTCAAGAGGGTAGTTTGCTATAAAAAATGCAGCCAACTTGAGATTTAAGTTGGTACCAATTGTAAATTTTTATCATAATTACAAAAAATACTAAAATCCGAACAAAAACAGTTTCACTGTAAGAAAAAATCGCGCCAAGTCCATGTTCATAAGACTATTAAGAAAAAAAAATTTCTTATTTCTTTACAAAAAGATATAAAATAAAAAAATAAAAAAATCCAAGTAACCGATATGATTGTATTTGATTTTCGGAAATTAAAAAAAATTTTATTGTAAATTTGAAAATTAAAAAAAAAATTTTGGAACGTATTTAGTGTGCATGGTTGAAAAATATTAAACTTTTAATGAAATTCGTAAAATCTATTTACTAGGACTTTAAAAAAATTGAAATACACAATGACGCACATCAAGTACGTTCCAAAATTTTTTTTTTAATTTTCAAATTTACAATAAAATTTTTTTTAATTTCCGAAAATCAAATACAATCATATCGGTTACTTGGATTTTTTAATTTTTTTATTTTATATCTTTTTGTAAAGAAATAAGAAATTTTTTTTTCTTAATAGTCTTATGAACATGGACTTGGCGCGATTTTTTCTTACAGTGAAACTGTTTTTGTTCGGATAGATCTTATTCAGCTTAACCTTTTCGAGTATAGACCTACAGTATTATCGATCAAGACAAAATTATTTTAAAATGAGCACCACTGAATCAATACAACTTCAAGTAGTGGAGGGGAAAAAGTGCTATAAAATATATAATGCATCATGCATCTTGAGCAAATATTTGCTGTTAGTTTTTGGTTGACAAATGCTTTAAAAATGAACAAATTATTGAGAATTACGGATCTTGAGCAAATCTTGAACAAGGCATGGGTAAGTGTCTGTTCTGAGTTTCTGATTCAAAAAATGCATTGGAAAGTTTTTCAATGCACCTTGCATTAGACTTGTCTCATATTCTTGCACAATATATCGAGCTAGTTATATATAAATCTTGAACCAGTTCTTTCTTCATGAACTTGAGTAAGACCCACATGTAGAAAAAAACACTAGCAACTAGGGGTTTTGCTCAAGACACTGGTACTAAATCTTGCTCAAGCACATGTTATCTGAGTAGCAACTGGCCCACCTGGGGTCTATCGACTCCCTGATAAGGCCAAACCTGGGATTTAAAATTATTAGAACTCGTTATCTGGAAAACCCAAAATTCAAGAACGTTACAAATTTGTTAAAAAAATTCTAAAAATGATCATTTGTCTCTCAATTTTACTATCATAAGTTTTTATTTATTTTGGAATTAAATTAAGAGACATTTAATAATTTTTTGAATCTTTATCACAATTCTACTTTCCTTAAGGGAAAAAATCTGGATAGCTCAGACTGAGATTCGATCCCAGAATTTTCTAATATATGTCGGCTACTCTACAATTTGCGTTACCCGGTCTATACTAAATTTCTTTTTTGCTTTTTCTTTATAAATTTTACACACCGCCTTACAGTAAGCATTTTTAAAATTAAATAATGCTGTGAAGCAGAAAAGAAGAAGAGTTACGGTAATTAATAATTAATAATTATTAAAAAAAAAAAAAAAAATTAAAAACAATTCTCAACAAGGGATGTAAAAATTATGAATACAATTTTTTAAAAATAACTTTATAATAATTTCAGTGTTATAATATACAAACAAATCCCACCAGCAAAGTTAATTATTGCGGTCTCTTTGCATTACTCAGACCGCACAAAGAGTGAATGGCTCTCTTTATACTCCCCAAAAAAACTTAATTACTCCCAATAATTCATCCAACTAATTAAAATAATTTTTATTTTTATACAACAACTTTACTATCAACATACAAAAATACTTATTGTACAATATAATCATTTTCTGGTAACAAACGCCCTCTGTCCAGGCACTCTCTAACCCACTTTTTATCCATCACCTTAATAAAATTTTTCCCGGACTGATTAATTTTCCTATAAACACTCTCTCTGTCCCAATTTCCCCCCACAAAAACATGGGTAGTATTTCCATCAATCTCCTCACAAATCTTCCCTCTTAAAAACACAAACGGTTTCTTCAACCAGTCATCTTCAACAAAATGGCCGACCACATTCTCAAAGACCCTAACCTCCAAATCCCTGCACTCTTCTTCCAACTCTCTATAGTCTTCTTCTTCAAACTCTCTACAGTCTTCAAGATCCTCCGCTCTCTCCAAAGAGCGCTTTAGACTTTCCAAATCCACGTCAACAAAAAACCCGTCCCAGTACTCATCAAACATAACCTCCAACCTGTCTCTAGTCTCCTTGCGCATCGCCAGCATTTCCCATGGAAAAAACTCAACCAACCTTCCCCAATTTTCTTCCTTAGTCGCTCTAGCAATCCATGAAATTTTGGCAACATCATACTTAGCGCACTCAATCAAATTCCTTGCCTTTAATATCTTCTCATCTCCTATCAAGACACAAAAAGTATTTCTTCCCGGGTTCTGAACAACTTTGGCCGAATGTTCCAGCAAAATCCGTTCCAAATCTTCCTTACCGACCTTACCATCTCCGTTGATAACACAGAACTCCTTCCCTTCCATCAGTCGGGTCTTGCGCTGAACATCAGCTGCCCTAACCCCAAAGTGCTTCTCATCCATCTTAACACTCTTAATAAACTTAGCTTCAGTGTCTCTCCGCTTGGCGGGCAGACATTTTTCGTCTTCTTCAGTAGCATGCCTTTTGGTCAGCTTATTAACCACTCCACGGTGCTTTATCAAGTTATTAAATTCCGTAATCGTACAAGCGTCGTACCAAGGTTTGTCTTCCCTAACCTTCTTCACCCTCGGAAACCTCAAAGTATACCTAGTAGGCTGAGTTTTGCATTTAATCAACTCACTGGCTCTGATCTGGAGCACTATAGACTTTTCCGGAGGCAGCCATGAGTCCGGTGGGTCCTTACTGGGCCCTACTACACAAGATGGCCGCTCTTTAGTCCAACTCTCCGCAAATTTAGCGTTTAACTCTCTAAGTTTATCCCGGGGAATCCCAGAACTTACTCCAACGACGGATTGGAACTTCCTTGTTTCTTCACTAGGCCCGGGGACTACTAGCGCCACCAGGAAGCTGTTGTACATTCCTGAGTACTTACCTTGTCCGTAATAACCTCCAACTATCAGTAAATCTATGTCTTCGACTAAATTGTCAGAGTATTCTGCTTTTATTTTAAAGCACTTGTTACCCTCGCGGGAATTCGGCTTGTAGATTCCTAACGAATCTTTTACTACTATCCCTTCGTCGTAATTATCAAGACTTTGGTTGAAAATTTCGCGGATTTGGTCAGAGGAAGTCACTAGAGTGTTGTTACTGCGCATCAGGACGCCGTCTTGTGGCGTAAAAGCGCTCTCTAAGACTTTCAATCGCTCTTTTAAAGGTAAGTCGACCAATAGCTTGTCGTTGTATAAAATTATGTCGAAGGCCATCAAACATGGCTGATGGACGCTTTTGGAGGTTAGTTTTTTAACGTCAAAATTCATACCTTTAGAACCGAAACAAAGTTTTTCTTTGTGCCAGCCCATAAGCTCGCCATCGAGGATTATTGAGCGGCATTCTGGGTTTAGAAGGGAAGATATTTTGGAGGTTAGGTTACCGGAAAGCGGGGAATCCCCGAAACTTGGGTGGTTGGTTATGTCGTAGCCGTGGCGAGTGTAGTACTTAAACTTGCCGTTAGACATGTGCAGCTGGCTCCTTTCGCCGTCGAATTTTGTTTGGATTATGTAAGATGGCGTTGTGGTAAAGAGCTCGGAGATACGCTCGATATAAAAGCGCTCGAGGAGCATCGGTTTGAATGGGGAGAGCACGCAGATGTTGCAAGTCTTTTTGGGGCGGTATTTTAGGTTATGTAGAGTGTCGCAGACCTCTCGGAGGTTCGATTGCTCGCCGAAGAGGGATTCTGCGTCTGGGTGGTAAGCTGAAAATTTTTGAAAAAATAAAATTGATTTGGATTTAGGATCTTAATATTAAAATAGAGATGAAATGTATGTGAAACCAATTTATTCGTGATGCGATTGGTCGAATATATCATAAGCATGAAGATATATGCCAAGTTTATAATCAGGCGCGCGCAAATTTAAATTCTAGTCTTTATAATAAAATTAAAATGAAAAATATGTGTTGCAAACTATTCGTAACGTGATTGGTCAAATATATCATAAGCATGAAAATATATGCAAACTTGCATTAATTTATTATCAATAAAAATTTATGTTCAAATGATAAAATAAATTAGAAAAAAAAATTTAAACAGAGCATGCAAGTTATTTATTATGTGAAATTTATGTTGGAATTATTGTTTTAATTGAGGTTATGTTACTGTATAATTCGGTTAACTTTGGAACCTCTCGTTTATCATCGGCTGTTATGATTTAGTATTGTTTAAAAACAAGATTTATAACCTAAAATTGTTAATTTGAAGATAACTATCAATTGTTTTGACTAAAATATAAAGAAGAAATGATAATAACCTTCATAATTAAAAATAATAACATATATATACATAAACTTTTCAAAAAAAAATTAAATCGCAGACGATTGGTGAAATTTTTATAACAAATTATTATAAAAATTTTTTTCATTGTATTTTAATAATCATAAAAATTTTAAAAATTGTTAGGTATCTATTAAAAACAGTATCAGAAAATTATAGCTTACCGTTTAAGATCTGCTTTTCTCCTACCCCTATTCTGATGGACTTTAAAATTATTCGCGTTAGCCATTTTATTTCCAATGCGCTGCATTGTTGGGCTATACGAATAAACTCAGGATCTTTGCTTTTATTCTGCCGATTTTTTTCTGCAATTTTATCGAGAAGAGAATTTATCTGCTCGATTGATAGTTTACAGATGTTTTTGGTCTGACGGCGTTTCAAGATCCAGTAGATTTTTCCTGCCAAGTCGCCGCTAGATGGCGTTTTTTGTTCCGTTGGTTCCCTGTAAAGTGAAGAAATTTAGAATCAATTTTTTTTTTAACAATGTTAGTCTTTGGAAGAAATTAATTATTTAATTGAAAAAAAAGAGTTTAAATATTCAAGACTTTAATTAATAATTATTGATAACACTTAGTGTAAAATTTTAATAAATAATACTGACAATAATATCTATAAACTCAAAATTATTTTGTCACCGGATTTTATTTTCTTCAATTTTGAGGTTATAAAAATTAAAAAACAATTTACATATCTTTATGACACTTGAAAATTTTCTGATTTTTGTTAAAAAATATGGCAAAAAAAAATTAAAATGAAAAAAAATAAAAAATTGTCAAATGATCGCCAATTTCACTATCATAAATAATAATGTCAATACCTGTAATTAATAATTTGTTTAGCATCATCAGAATTACCAAGGCAAAAAACTCTAACATATAAAATTCCCAAAGATTTTTCTTTCAAACCATACGGCCCGCGTTCATGGTCTTTTGTTGATAATAATAATCTCATTATTGGGAATAGCGAAATATCCTGAAAAAAAAATTATAAACCTCATAAAATTATTATTATTATTATTAAAATGCATGTATCAAGATAAATAAAAATAACTTACCGCATCAGGATTTTCATCTTTTAATTCTTTTCCAACCTCCCGACATTTATTCAAAAAATCTGTCAAGATTTTAACTTTATTTTTAGGTGAAGCTGATAAAATTTCTTCTAATAAATTACAAAATTCATTAAATTTAATTTTGGATGCTAGTGATACCATTTTTTTTTTATTTTTCATCAGACACGAGTTTATGTTTTGTAAACACAAATCAGCTGATTAGAAAAATGGCGGCTTTGAAAAAAGCGGGGAATTTTAAAACAAATTTTATTATATCAAATTTATAATAAAAATTATCATTGAAAATTAATTTTTGATTTTTATAATAATTATAAATTACCAAGAAAATTTTTAATATTTTTTTTAATTAATTTTTTACAATGGAAAATTTTAATCTTTTTTGCCGCCTTGTTCACGCTGCCATCGGCCATAAGTTTTACTAAACCGACCAAAGTGCCAGTCGTCGGTACGGGAAACGCTCGTACTCAAAATTTCCCGCCTTTTTAGACACCATAGCTGTGGTGTGATTCTACAATTATTATTATTATTATTATTATAAAGACCATGGTTATTATTGCATATATATTGTGACCTGTCTAATTCTAATAAGACGCTTACTATTATTTATATAACTAGAATTGAATTTGCGCGCGCAAGCGCGCGCCTCATATTTATTGTCATGATATATTTATGTGTCGTTTATGTATATTATATTCACTTTCAACCAATCAGAATGAGAATAAATATTTTCAACCAATCACATCACGAATAGATTGGTTTCACATACATTTCATCTCAATTTTATTATGGGACTAGAATTCAAATTTGCGCGCGCCTCATATTTATGGTCATGATATATTTATGTGTAGTTTATGTATATTATATTCACTTTCAACCAATCAGAATGAGAATAAATATTTTCAACCAATCACATCACGAATAAATTGGTTTCACATACATTTCATCTCAATTTTATTATGGGATTAATTAAAATTAAATAAGTGAATAAACATTTATTAACTGTTAATTAATCTTGCAAATATTATTTAATAAATAATGTAGTACCTTTTAACAACTACATATTGATAACTCCGACGTGATTTATTTGTTTTTTGCAAGAATTAATTAGTGCGAATGCATCCAACCAGCAACTGACGCCGGTAACCTAAAAGCACATGTTTCAAACACTTGCGCAAAAAGACACGATGTTTCCAAATAACGGCAACCCAGCAGACGATCATACTCAGTCCTTACTTGACTTTGATTTACCACCGAGTGACTCACAGCCGACCGCTCCTTCCCAACAAGTGTTCGTTGTGAACCTCAACTTACCAAAATTCACCTCGGACTCTCCTGAAATATGGTTCGCCATTGCTGAAGCTGATTTCGCTGCTAACTGTATCACCAGCGACAACCAAAAATACAGCCAGATCTTAAAAGCACTACCGCTCAACATCTCTTTGCAGCTCTGGGACATTATCAGAAACGCACCACTCCAAAATAAATACCTAACACTGAAAAACGCAATTTTAAGTCGCTTTTCTGATTCTAAGCAAACCCAATTACGCAAAATCCTGAGAGACATGACTCTGGGTGACAAAAAACCTTCACAGCTTCTCCGTGAAATGTGAGAACTCGTCAAAGGTCGAATGGGAGACGAGGATCTGCACCAGGTCTGGAGAGAACGCCTTCCTGCAAGCGTACGTCCGTACTTACTGTTATCACCCAACCTGAACCTCAACAGCTTGGCGGAATTTGCATACCGAGTTCTCAACATGAGCAGCAGTTCCGTGTTCGCCTTACACCATAAAGATCAACAACAGTCAGCTGTTCAGAAACTGTTCGATCTACAATTCCAGGCTCTTCAGATGACCCTAAAAAGCTATCAACTAGACCTTAACAACTTCCTAATAAGTCAACAGCAAGTACAAAAGCAACTAACTGAAATTAAACTTCTGCAACAACAACACATACAGCTGATCAAAAATCAGAGCCAACGCAACTCCAGATCTAAACAAGATTACCGCAGATCGCGTTCCAGGAGCAGGTCCTTGACACCCAATCACAATGGGTACTGCCACTATCACAGCCGCTGGGGAAACCAATCGAGAAAATGCGTCCAGCCATGCAAGTTCGGCCCAGCCAAACCCAAAAACGCGGGAATCTAGATCTGCTATCAACAGTTGGAACAGTGAGTAGACAGCAAAAACAAACTACTGTCTCAAGAACTACGACTTCAACACCAACAAAAAAATCCCAAACTATACTGAGTGAAAAAAAAATTTCAGATAGTAGCTAGTATAATCCAGATTACAATGAGTATAATCCAGATATCACACAGAATAATCTGGATTTTTCTAGACTATCTAGAATTTTTTTTCACCACAGATATCACTATAATCTGGGATAATATCCAATGTCATCTTGTTCTTTCAGTCACGTGAACGACAAGCTAAATAAAAATCCACTCACACTTTACGTAGCAAACGCATCCACTATCAGCACCTATGGAACCAAAACCTGGATCTTAACCTACGTAGAAAGCTCTCCTGGTTCTTCATCATCGCCGATGTCCAAAGAGCCATCCTTGCGGCAGATTTCTTGACGAATTAAGACTTGGGAACTTTCCCGCCTTTTTAGATACCATAGCTGTGGCGTGATTCTACAATTATTATTAAAAAGACTATAGTTATTTTATTATTACATATGCATTGTGACCTAACTAATTCTAATGAGACGCTAACTATTATTATGTAATTAAATAAGTGAATAAATATGACATTAAAGTTAACAGTCGCTAAAGAATTTTTTAATTTTTTTTAATAAACAAATTTGTTCAAAAAAATGACTAAAAAAATTGCATTTTTTATTTTTTAAAATTTCTACTTGTCAATTTTTTTTCTAATTTTTTTGCCATATATGGCAAATTATAATGAATTATAATTTATTTAAAAAAAAATTATTAAATATCTGCTAAATTTATTTTCATATAAACATTATTAGCTGTTAATTAATCTTGCAAATATTATTTAATATATAGTGCACTACCTTTTAACAACTATGATATTAAAGTTAGCTGTCACTTGACCAATTTTTAATTTTATTTAACAATTAAATTATTTCTAATAAATTATTTAAAAAAAATTGGATTTTTAATATTTTAAAATTTCTACATGTCAATTTTTTTTGCCATTATTTATTTGTCAACAAAAGTTCTAAAAATTATTAATTATCTGCTAAATTAATTTACATTTTACAACTACATTTGAAATTTGCCCGCCGCCACCTACCGTCGCAGTATAGAAACACAAAAAACCCATTCATCACACACTGACCAATAAATTCTAACCTATTTATTTATTTACTTGATATTTTCTACTGTTAATTATTTTTTATCAGTCAAAAATTTTATTTTATTATAAATTAATCTAAGAAAATGTCGAGCCTTTTTGGTGAAGTAGTCTATCCTAGTTCTCGAGCATTTTGGTCCGAAGAAGATGATGATACTCAGGAAAATATTGATAACTCATCGTAAGTAATTATTATTCAATTAATTCACCGAAAATTTTTTCATGATAATTAATTAAGAAATATTTCATAATTTTCTTATCAAATTGCTCAGAATTTTGAAAAATGAAAAATGCAATTTTTTTTAAATTAATTTATTTGTAATAAAAAAAATAAAAAAAATGTTAAATGTCAGCTGATTGTAAATATTATCACATTAAATTTAGCTCTCGAGTCACAATTTTTTAATTTTTTTTAACTAACAAATTTGTTCCAAAAAATTATTTATAAAAAATGGTATCTTTTTTTTTTTTAAATTTCTAGATGACAATTTAAAAAAAAAAAATTTTTTTATAATAATTTATTTGTTACAAAAATTATTAAAATTATCAAATATCTGCTAAATTAATATTCATGTAAATAATGAAAACTAAATTAGCCAACCTCTTAAAAATTTTATATTAAAAAATTATTTTAAAAAAATTAAAAGGAAAAATTTCACATACAGAAAGTTTGAAAAAATACACGTGTAATTTTAAAAAAATATTGTTTGTCTTAATTTACTTGATTGAAAAAAAAAAAAAAAAAATTGTTAGATCTCGGCTAACTTTAACATTATACATAAATATCATAATTTTTTCATCTAATATTTTTTTTTTGCTTTCAGAATTTTCAAAATTGACATCAAAGATATTACAACTATAAATTCTTTAATTGTCATCGAAACTGATTTATTGACAGGTAGATTTTTTATTTTTAACAATTGTAATTTTTAGTTACAATTTACATTTTCAGAAACTTGAAACTAAAAAATTAAAATGTACTTTTAACTAAAATATACTTTAAAAATTGCTAATTTCAATTAATTTATTTAATTGCAGATTTTATCAAGGAAAGTGTATTACATAAATCAGAAATAGTGGGTACAATTACAAGACCGTCTACTAGCGGATATGCATCAACTCTTTACGCACTAACAGGTGACATTTATATTTTATTAGTTGGAGCTGTTGATTTAGCGACTTCTGGAGTTTTTGTTGATGCAGTAAGATATTTTAATCAATTATTATTATTATTATTATTATTATTATTATTATTATTATTATTATTATTGTTATTATTATTAATCATTATCAGTGACTTTAATTTTGTTTTTATTCTAAAAAAAAAATTCTTCTATAGATTTCAGGACTGCTGGAAAAAGCAAAAGATATTGTTGCACTGACGTCAAATCATGTGTCGCAATTAAAGACTAAAATTAATGAAGAAAGTCCATCTTTTTTGCGTCTATTAAGCACCAAGAAAGCTAAAGAGATTATGAAAGATATTCCCAGGTTGAACCAGCCGAATATTGTGTCTGGAGTTGCAGCTGGAGGTAATTATAAAAATAAGAATAGAGTGAAAAAATTTCTTTTATTGTAAAAAAAGCGAGGGTGTTTGATTAAATTTATGTAAATATTTTATTGGTAGAAATTTTTAAAAGTAGTTATTAAAAAAATATCTTAAAAAGCACCCACGATTTTTTACAATAAAATTAATTTTTTTTTAATCACTCTACTCTTATTTAAAACTTATTCAAAATTATTTTCTACTTTTTAGTTTGGTTTGCTATTAAACCGTATTTTTAACTTTTTTAAACTGTAATTTATTTCCAAGTTTTTTTAGTATAATTAAAAACCAAAAGCGTTAGATTGTAATATTTAACTTAATTAAAAGAAGATAAATTTTTACTGTAATTTTATGAAAGGTGTATGTTTAACCTGTTAAATTAGTCACTTTTTTATTCTGATGATCCTGGCGAGGACTCTAGAATACAGTTATCAAAGTATTGGATTGCAATCGGTCCTTGATGCGTTTGCAAATTCAAAAATTAATCAGTCGTCTTAAAGTCGGTAAAAATAACGTCGGAAGATTTAATTAAATAGATAGATAATTAGACTGATTAAAAAATAAAGTTGATTAAAGAGAAAAAATGTTGAACCAAGAAAACTAATTTTTAAAAGTTTGATCATGAATAAAAAATAAAAATTCTTTAATCAAGTAAAATTAACTCAACTATTTTTTGTTAAAGAATTTTTCTGGTTGATTCAAGGCAAATTCTTAAGAATTACTTTTTTGGTTCAAAATTTTTTCTCTTTATTATCTACTTTTTTATCATGACCGTGAAATTAACATTTGATAATTATCAGGATTTTTTTAATAAATAAATTATCATAGAACAAAATGTAACGTATAGAAACTGTAAATGCATTTTTTTAAAAACAATTTTCTATAACTACATAATTTTTTTATAAAATTCAAAAATGGTCGACTGTACACTAATAGAAGGATTTATTAAGTATTATATATTTATAATTGTATATTATAAATTTATTTGAAGACAATTATTAAATTTATTAAATTTTAATAAATATTTTTTAACATTCAATAAATATTTATTTGAGAGGAAAGTACATTTATTAATAGTTAACAAGTATTTATTAGTAGCTAACGAATATTTATTAACAGTTAATAAATATTTTGTTGAATGAATGTGTTTCGCTTGCAATGTCATATTGTTTATAAACAAAAATCATCTTTATAAATTATTTGCATTAATTATATAACATTATAATAACGTTTATTGTAAAATACCAAATTCTATCACAGCTCAAAATTATCTTTTATATTTTAAAATATTAAAAACGTTAATTTATTTAGTGAATTGAATTATTATCATGTATTCCAGCTATAGAGTCATAAAAAGTGTCAAAAGAAAATTGCTATTTTTGCTTTTTATTTTAAATAAATATTTGTTAACAATGAACAAATATTCATTAACCATTAATAAATATTTATTAACAGATAATAAATTGTACTTAATAAATTACTTATTAACTGTGAATAAATATTTGTTAACAACAAATATTTATTAACATTTAATAAATAATTTATTAACTAAATAAATATTTATTAAATCCTATGTTAAAAAATCATTTATTAACAATTAATAAAAATTATTAATTATAAACAAATATGTAATTTTTTTATAATAATAATAATAATTGTTTCAGTAATCTCCTACGCAGAAGTGATGAACAAGTCAGGCGTTTTATACATTCTCTACCTGGACAGTTTCTCCTTGGATTCATCAACAGCCTCTCCACTACTAAAATTGCTGCCCAATTTGACCAAGAGCAGCCTGCCCTTATTATCGCCCTCCTTCTCTTCATTCAATAAAGGCAACCTGTATATGTACTTTAAATCTCTTTATTCCAGTCTCAACAATCCATATCAAAAACTTACATTTACATTTACAATAATAATAATTAAATTAAAAACTAAAACTACAACCTAAAGCAGATACCCTCGACAACAACCTTCTTACCAACAAGTTCATCGTCCAGGTTGCTGACGTAGCTCTTAGCAACAGAATCACCAGAGCCCATGTACCCAAGAATCATCGAGTTGGTAGAGTGTGTCCAAAAAAGGTCACCAGTAGCCTCTCCAGCGGAGTACCTGAGAGCTAGTCCTCCCCCTAGCTTAGAGTCCAGCCCGTCGAGAAATTCAGACTCCAGGAACTCGCTCTTCATGGTCTCGTGTAACCTGGGGACGTGGTCCGTCGACCCGGTGACGGCTTCCGCAATCGTCCTGGCTAAAGTCGTTCTTATTAAGTGCTCTCCGCACCCGCTGGTGCTGGAGGCCACCGAACAGGCTCCGTTATGGGCCCAGACTCCACAGCCCCAAATTCCTGCCTGGCCTACCCGCCCAGGATACTTCAGGATTATCCCTCCGCTGGAACAAGCTGCTGCGACGTTTCCGTAAGCGTCGACACATACTGCTCCTACGGTGTCCATTCGACGCTTGGAAATTTTTGATGCTGAAACCTTTTAGAGGTTGGATTATTGGTTACTGTTTATTTATTTATTTTTTTTTTTAGTAAAATTAAGACGTCTGATAGTTTTTAGAGCTTTTTTTAACTAAAAAATTATGAATATAGAATTTTTATATGAAATTTAAAGAATTCTATAAATTCAATTTTTAAAAATTAATTTCTTAAAAATTTGTATTTTTTTTTAATTGTTGATTAAAATTCAAAAATGATCAAGTGTCAGCTGATAACAATATCATATATTATTTATTTTCTTTTATTTATTGTTTTACTTATTTTTTTTTTTTTTTTTTTTTTTGTGGAGTAAAATAAAGACGTCTGATTATTTTTAGAATTTTTTAGATAAAAAATTATGACTGAAAAATTTTTATATGAATTATTAAAAATTCTATAAATCCAATTTTTAAAAATTCTCTAAATTCAATTTTTAAAAAATAATTTTCTAAAAATTTATATAAATTTTTTTTTAATTGTTGTTCTAATTTTTTTGTTAATTAAAATTAAAAAATGATAAAGTGTCAGCTGATAACAATGTCATTTGTGATTTATTTTTTTTTATCGTTTTTTTTTTTTTTTTAATTGCAGCTCCACATGTTTTTGAAGAAAAAAAATTGAAAAATTATTTTATTCATCTTAATGGTAAATTTACGAATTATTTGTTAAAAGCTTACTGAAATTCTGTATTTCTATTTTTTTCGCACTTTTGAAAATTGAGAAAAACTTTTTTTTTAATTTTAAAACTGTTGAATTTCATTTAATATTAATGGTAAAATTCTTAAAAAAATTTTTTTAAATCATAAATGTGATTTTTTATAATACCTAAGTTAGTCATCAGATGTCAATTTTAAAAATTTTTATAACAAATCAATTACAACAAAAAAATGCTTATTAAAATTTTCACTTGTAATTTTTATCAATTTTCACGTGTGAAATTTTTTAATTGAATTGTTTCTATAATAATTTAATTTCCATAAAATTCTAAGAATATTTTTTATATCTGACAATTTCAGTGTCATAATTTTTTATTTAAAATTTTATTAAAAATTTATTATTTGAAATTTAATTATAAAATTATGAAATGTCAAATTGAAATTTCAAAAATTATGACAATTTTTTTTTAATTATTCTATTTTTGATACAGAATATGAAAAAAAAAATCTAGAATTTAAAAAAAATATTCTTCTCACTTACAAATCATTGATCAAAAGTTAAAATAATTTTTTTATGCATAATTTTTTTGTGTCGATTAATTTTTTTAAAAATAATTCTAAAAACTGTCAGATGTCTGTAAACTCCAGTTTCATAATTTTATAATACTAAAATCAGCAGACATTTTATACTTTTATTTAAAATAATTTTTACCAAAAACATTCATAAAAAAATTACATTTATAACTTTAAAAATTTTTTTATGCATTATTTTTTTTATAAATTTATGACATCAAAGTTAGCTGTTACTTAAAAATTTTTTTATTTTATTTAACAAAAAAATTTGTTCCAATAAATTATTTTAAAAAAATTGAATTTTTAATTTTTTTTAATTTTTACATGTCAATTTTTTTTTCTAATTTTTTTTTGCCATAATTTATTTGTTATAAAATTCTCAAAATTATTAAATGTATGCTAAATTAATTTTCATTATAAATTTTTTTTAATAACAATTATAAAAACTATTAGATGTCTGCTAATTTTTTAACTAAAAATTTTTAGAATTTTTTTTTTCATTGAAAAAATTATTATTAAAAAATTTTTTAAAAATTTCATTTGTAAAAAATTTAAAAAACTCTAGGGTAAGTGTGGGTGTTACTGCGGTTTTTTCTGTAGGTTTTACTTCATTATTTTCTTTGAACTTTTCAAAAATAACAATGATTTTTTTTTTAAACCAAAGTTTGACTCATTATTGATTTAAAAAAAAATCAAGAGTGCGATAAACTAATATTTTGTTTAAATAATAAGCATTTAAAAAAAAAAGTGCAATTTTTAAAAAATATTTTTTTGTATGAAAATTAAGTTAGCCGACGTTTTTTTCATTAATTAAATTAGAGCAAAAAAATAACATTGAAATTAGCAGACGTTTAAAAATTTTTGATTTTTTTTTTTAAATTAAATTACAACTAAAAAGATATTTTAAAAAAATTGCACTTATAGTTTTTAAAGTTTTTTACATGTGAAATTTTTTTTTTCAATAAGAAATTTCTAAAAATTTTGAAATGTCAACTAACTTAATTTTCATCCAAAAAAATATTTTTTAAAAATTGCACTTGAAGTTTTTTATAAATGAAATTTAAAAAAATTTTTTTATAATACTTTTTTCAATGAAAAAAAAATTCTAAAAATTTTTAGATGTCTGCTAACTAAATTTTCATAAAAAATTATCAAAAATATAATTTATCTACTGACCTCTGAGACCTGGTCATCAAGTTTCCGCTTGTAATGATGATAAATCTTCCTGGCCTTTGAAGAAATCAGCTCTTCAGCAGGAAGCGTCGCAATTCCCATCTCCGAGGCCCAGACTTGAGCCCCAGGACCAACAAGAACACTAGGAGGAACTCTTCCATAGCTAATTTTACTGCTCTGGTGCTCGCAGAGCCGCTTCGCCAGGGAAACCGGGTTCTTGATCCCGCTGACCGCTCCCACGGCTCCGAAGGAGAGCTTGTTCCCGTCCATCACACTCGCGTCGCACTCCACGTCCCCCTTCAGGGTTAAGTTTGATCCGAACCCGGCATTTGTCAGCGAGGAGTCCTCTAGGACAGTCGTCGCCTCGACGACGGCGTCCAGGGACCGTCCACCAAGCTTCAGGTTCTCTATTCCGGTTTTGCAAGCGTCACGGCACAATTTCTGGTACTTTTTTTTTAAGGAATCCGAATGGTGGCCCGCACCGACGTGGACGGCTATAAATCCGTTGCTCGTCATTAGAAATTTTGTATATTTAGTAGTTTTATTTTTTCTACACTGTTATTTGTTTTGTTTTTATTTTTTTATTCACTTTGACGTTTTTTTTTTTTTTGTCAGTCACTTTGTTTATGTTTGGCTCAGCTGCGAGTCACGTGACTTAAGGCGAGTTTTCATGTCAATTTTTATTATTTATTCCACTTTTATAATTTAGATGAAAAATATGAAAATATATCATGTAAGCAAACTATTCGTAACGTGATTGGTCGAATATATCATAAGCATGAAAATATATGCAAACTCTATAGTCAGGCGCGCGCTTGCGCGCGCAAATTTAAATTCTAGTCCCATAATAAAATTGAGATGAAATGTATGTGAAACCAATTTATTCGTGATGTGATTGGTTGAAAATATTTATTCTCAATGATTGGTTGAAAGTGAATATAATATACATAAACTACACATAAATATATCATGACCATAAATATGAGGCGCGCGCAAATTTGAATTCTAGTCCTATAATCCTATAATAAAATTCCTATAATAAAATTGAGATGAAATGTATGTGAAACCAATTTATTCGTGTTGTGATTGGTCGGAAATAAATATTCTCATTCTGATTGGTTGAAAGTGAATATAATATACATAAACGACACATAAATATATCATGACAATAAATATGAGGCGCGCGCTTGCGCGCGCAAATTAAATTCTAGTTATTTTAAAAATTAATTAATCAATAATAATAATAATAATAATAATAATTTTACAGTATGCCTGGAGGGAATACAGGCTAACAAAAAAATTATAAATAATTAGAGAAAAATTGTGCAATAGACTAGATAGAAAAAAAAATTTTAAATGACAATCATCGATAAGATGGATTATTATTTTTCAATGAAGTCAGATCAAAAATTAAAAGAAGCATTCAATTTTTTTTTTGTATTTTTTTTCCATAACTAAATGCAACAACAAAAAAATGAAATTGTTGTTTGATCCATTTTGGAGCAACGCATGAACTTTCAAAAATTTTGAGGCAATTAATTTCAAACAAAATTTGTTTGAAATTATTTTCATTTACACAGCAAAAAATATTTTTGTTGAATGATTTATAAACAGTAGACTTGAATGGAATGTGATTTCATTTTTTTACACGTTTAAATAATTTACATATCCTAAATTCAGGAGAATTTGAGTATTTTCTCACTATCAGACTATAGTTTTGAAAAAAAAAAAAATAATCCATCTTATCGATGATTGTCATTTAAAATTTTTTTTTCTCGGATTTTGAAGTTTTTTAAGTCTGCTGAAAAATTTTCAGTGGTATAACAAAAAACAAACATTGAAAAAAAATTTTTTTTTTCATTTCTAAAAAAGACAATATAGAAAGAAAAAATAGACAAAATAGAAAGAAAAAAAATGCCACTCTGAAAATTTTAGGAAATTCGCAAAAAATACTGGTCAAAAAAAAAACAACATGAGTCGTTCAAAATTAGTTGCCGAAAGAAAAGCTGTACTAGAAAGGTAATGCACAGGCGTCCCTGGTGGAATAAATGTACACATACATAATATGTATACATATATCACCATCCATGTTCATTTTACATGGATATATATAGATATACAATCTTCTTGCTTTTTTATTTTATTAATTGTACATGAACGACACTGAATTACCTAACCATTCGCATTCAGTGACCTACAATTCTCCTCAAGAATTAAAAAAAAAAAATTTAATTCAATTGATGCATTTTTTCGAAAGTTAGAGTGTTTTCAGAGTTTTCAGGGTTTCATACATGACGGACAGCAAAATTTTTTGACCTATTTTGATGTTTTTTTCCGTTTCTAGTGCACTAAATCAATTTTTGGAAAGTCAAATTAATCTCCATTAAATTATCTTGAAAATAGTATGCAAAATATCTTGATTCCGTGAACTAACAAGACTATAATAATGAAAATAGTTGCCGAAATGAGGCAAAAAAAATTTTTTGATCGTAAAGCACTCTCTGATGCTTCGCATCATGAGTCGTGCAAAACTTCATTGTTAATTTTGATATAAATTACATAAAATTCATGAAATTTTATAAACTCATTATCGTGACAAAAGAATTGACGATATATAAAATTATATATATTTTAGAAAAATTCATAAAATATTCAAAAATTGTTTTTTTTTTTTTTTTTTTTTTTTTTTTTTTTTAATTTAAAATTACTACGAAAATTTTTCAAATAATCTCAAATTTTTATAAAATATATATATTTTTTATTATTATTGTAGTGTAAATTCTCTGCTCAATTATTTTTACACGTATTCTATGATTAAACAATTAAATTATTGATTAAAAAATTCAATATTACAATAATAAATAATTATAAAAAAAATTCTTCTCTACCTTATTTTTTATTATTAAAAAAGTACTACATTTAATTCATAAAAATACGAAATTATTACAAGCATACAAATATTGAGAGCTCAACTATATATTTATAAATTTACTGAAAAGAAATCAATGATAAATAAAATTAAATGACCAATAATAAAACTTATCTTCCGCTTACTTAATTTCCGACAATTTACTCAATTCAAAGTTACTAAAATAAAAAAACATTTCATGAATGAAAGTAGCAGGAATATATCTAGAAAAAACTTTATAGAGAATATTTTCAACTTGATTGAACAATTTTCTTCGCTGACCAGCTTTTTCCAAGCGATACTTAATCATTCTTGCGTACAGAGGAAACTTGGCCGCCATTTTGTTGTCAAACTTATCTTTATCTCCATCCTTGAACCTCAGTGCCATTTTGTGATAAGATCGGTGCAGTATATCAAACAAGGAAAATCCAGCCATTATTCCGTAAGTATTCTTCATAAGTTCAACTTCTGTATCACATTTAACTCTAAATTTCCTTAATTCACTTTCTGAAACAATTTTTTTATTCCTATCGCAGACGTAAAAGCCAGCCGCCATCAGCTTAACAATATGCTTCTTCATAACCTCAAAGCACATTTCTTTGTCTCCATAAGTATCAATCGGTAATTCGTCATGATTGCTCACAATATTGACATCACAACCTGCATTCAGGAGATCTTGAAGACTAGACTCGGGATCAATTTCATCTACCATGCTCCAAACTCCTGGAAAATGAAGACAAGATTTCTTGTCATTAGTCAGAGAATTTATTTCTATAAAAGGTTGACGTAGCAAAAACTTGCGACTTGCTGAGTTATCGTCTTCAACAGCTGTTTTCATCAGAGGAGTCAAACCATTTTCGTCTCTAGCATTAATATCAGCGCCATGTTTGATCAACAATTTCAACATTTTTACGTTATTCGACAAAGCAGCGATACCCATTGGCGAGTCAGTATTGTCTCCGTCATTGCCAATTCTTCCGTGAACATTAGCGCCCTGGCTGATGAGAAATTCAGCAATCTTATATGCATCCAGCTGGACAGCATATTCCAACGGTGTATAATAATTATGATAAATATGAGGATTACCTTCATCATTAAGCCTATCCCTTTCTCTCTCATATGTGTCAAGTACACAGATAATCTGATTGACATCAGCACCAGCTGTCACTAATTTCTTTACGTACTTCAAGCTGTTTAGACTTATCGCCGATAAAATTACCGCTGCCAAATGTTCTGTCTCCAGCTTTGTGTCGGCATTGTTCTCCAGGAGGAAGTCTACGAATTCATCGTCATCTACGTAAACAGCCAAGTGAAGAATAGTATACTCGAAAAAATATTCTCGGCGATCGTTTAGCGGTAAGAATTCTGAACTCTGAATTTTAATTCGATCTCTATCATAAATTTTTACTACCGTGTTGACATATAACTCTTTTGACATTATTAAGTTACGAACTTCTTTGTAGTTTAATTCACGGAAGATGAAAAAGTCTTTTATTTGTTCTATAAGATTGTCCATGACTTTAATTATTTTTTAAAACACAAATTGATTATCAGCTGTATGTTAAAATTAACCAAATATTATAGGTTATTTCTTGGCTTATATTTTTCACAACTATCACCTACATTGGGTGACATCTAGTGGGTGCGTTAACGTTTTTTTTTTGTAGTTTAAATAATTAACTTGTATATTATAGGTTACGCTCATTGTCTATTATTAGTACAAAAATTGTCTGTAACAGATTATAGGGACCGAGCGTATAGACTGTCACGCCAACTGATGATAGAAATTGTAAGCTAATGGGCAAAAATTTTAAACTCTAACATGTGATTTAATGTTGATTTATTTTTTATTTTAATAAATTAATAAATTGTTCGAAATTTTTTCAACTATAGAGTTTTGATATATCACGACATATATAAATATATCAAGTACTCCAGAGAAAAATGACAGGCACATGACGTGTTTAGAGGCGGAATCGAACTTTGGAGGCTATGTTTACATGGCTATTTGACTTAATAATGCTGAATTTCTTTTATCACATTTAATATACATGGCCTAAAGTTTTTTTTTAACCTTGTGAATTATTTTTGCTTCAAATACGATCGATTAATACTGGTCAAAAAGCATATTTTTTTGCCCTCCGGGCGGAAAGTGACAACTTTCGTCCCGCTGCGCTAAACTAAGTTGCCGCTTTCCGCCTTCGTCGGACAAAAAAATAGTATACACTCCACGGGAAGTGAATAAGAAAGCCTCAGATCACATGTTTGTTGACCTCGGCTTCGCCTCGGCCAACAATTACATGTGATCTGAGACATTTCTTACTTTACTTCCCTAGGTGTGTAATATACTATTATTATTTATTCTATTATTAAGTCAAAAAACACATAAGCTATTGTAATACTTTTTGCCCATTTAGTGCTTTTGTTAAACACCAGGGCGCACCACTTCCGACAGATGTGCTGCCTCTACAGTTAGTGCTCGGTCCCTATAATGAAAATTTATTTTTTGTAATGAAAATTAAGTTAGCCGACGTCTAAAAATTTTTATAAATTTTTTCATTAAAAAAATCATCATAAAAAAGAATAAAAACAAATTTCATTTTTAAAATTTAGCGTTATTTTTTCATGATTCTGGTTTGTAACTTTTTAAGAAATTATTTTTTTTTTTTACATTTTCCGACAGTAAATATATCTCTAAATGTAAGGTAAAAGCCCCAATTATCGACGGGGGTCTAAATATTGACACCCTAAATTATCTTTAAATATATTAAATTATCTGTAATAAGAATAACGATCAAATAAATTTTTATACAATTCTAATTAATTAAAAAATTGAAAAAAAATCACTTTCAGTTCAAAATATTAAATATTAATTATTAAAAAAAAATAAAGTTACCACCAGTTCATCAAATCAGCTTACGAGCGTCTATTTTCTTAACAACTTTGGTTAGAAAAGCATTTTTTTTAACTGCCGAGTTTAAATTAATTTTTTCATGTAATTATATGACCTATTTTTTTTTTTAATTAACAGTACATGAAATATTTATAAAATTGAATAATCGAAATTAATTGTATGCTTTATAATATTTATTACGGGGAATTGACTGGGAATCGAGCCATTATTCCATAAGTATTCTTCATAACTTCAACTTCTTTATCACATTCAACTCTAAATTTACTCAATTCACTTCCTGAGACAACTTCTTTATTCTTATCGCAAACGTAAAAGCCTGGTATTGGTATGTGAGAGGGATGGAGTTTATTTTAAACCCAAGCATTAATGCTCACGTTTGTACTGACACCAGCGGACACTTAAAATTTAATGAAATTAAAAAAAAAATCTTTGTTAATTTTGATATAAATTTGATAAAATTCATGAAATTTTATCAAATAAATTATCGAGACAAAAGAATTGATGGTACAAAAAATTATATATATTTTACAAAAATTCATAAAATATTCATAAGCGTAATTATTATGATTATTATAATTAGCAAATATTAAAAAATTGTTTTTTTAATTTAAAATTACTTCTAAAATTTTTATAAAATATAAAATATATATATATTTTTTATTATTATTGTAGTGTAAATTCTCTGCTCAATTATTTTTACACGTATTCTATGATTAAACAATTAAATTAATGATTATAAAAATCCAATATTACAGTAATAAGAAATTAAAAAAATAATTCTTCTCTAACTTATTTTTTATTATTACAAAAGTACCACATTTAATTGATAAAAATACAAAATTATTACAAGCATACAAATATTGAAAGCTCAACTATATATTTATAAATTTACTGAAAAGAAATCAATGATAAATAAAATTAAATGACCGATAATAAAACTTATCTTCCGCTTACTTAATTTCCGACAATTTACTCAATTCAAAGTTACTAAAATAAAAAAACATTTCATGAATAAAAGTAGCAGGAAGATATCTAGAAAAGATTTTATAGAGAATATTTTCAACTTGATTGAACAATTTTCTTCGTTGACTAGCTTTTTCCAAGCGATACTTAATCATTCCTGCGTACAGAGGAAACTTGGCTGCCATTTTGTCGTCAAACTTATCTTCATCTCCATTCTTGATCCTCAGCGCCAGTTTGTGATAAGATCTGTGCAGTATATCAAACAAAGAAAATCCAGCCATTATTCCATAAGTATTCTTCATGACTTCAACTTCTGTATCACATTCAACTCTGAAATTTCCTAATTCACTTCCTGAAACAACTTCTTTATTCCTATCGCAGATGTAAAAGCCAGCCGCCATCAGCTTAACAACATGCTTCTTCATCACCTCGAGGCGCTCTTCTTTGTCTCCATAGCTATCAATCGGTAATTCGCCATGTTTGCTCACAATATTGACATCACATCCTGCATCCAGAAGATCTTGAAGACTAGACTCAGGAACATCAATGCCAGTCCAAATCGTTGGAAAATGAAGACAAGATCTCTTGTCATCAGTCAGAGAATTTATTTCTATAAAAGGTTGACTTAGCAATAACCTGCGACTTGCTGAGTTATTGCTTTCAACAGCTGCTTTCATCAGAGGAGTTATACCATCCTCATCTCCAGCATTAATATCAGCGCCATGTTTGATCAGCAATTTCATCATTTCTACGTTATTTGACGTAGCAGCGATACCCATCGACGAGTCGCTATACGCTTCGTCATTGCGATATCTTTCGTGAACATCGGCGCCCTGGCTGATGAGAAATTCAGCGATCTCATATGCATTCAGATTGACAGCGAATTCCAGAGGTGTATACACATTATAATAAATACGAGGATTACCTTCATTATTAAACCTATCACTCTCTCTCTCATGTGTATCATCTACAAAAATAATCTGATTGACATCAGCACCAGCTGTCACTAATTTCTTTACATACTTCAAGCGGTTCAACCTTATCGCCGATAAAATTACCGCAGCCAAATGTTCTGTCTCTAGCTTGGTGTCGGCATTGTTCTTCAGGAGGAAGTCTACGAATTCATCGTCGTCTACATAAAGAGCCAAGTGAAGAATAGTATATTCGAAGAAATATTTTTCGGGATCGGATAGCGGTAAGACTTTTGAACCAGGAATTTTCATTCGATCTCTCTCATAAATTTTTACCACCGTGTTGACAGATAACTTCTTTGACATTATTGAGTCACGAACTTCTTCGTAGGTTAAGTCACGCAAGATTTTAAAGTTTTCTATTTCTTCTCTGGTATTATTCATGACTTTAATTATTTTTATAACAAAAAATGATTATCAGCTAGTTGTTAAAATTAACTAAATATTATAGGTTATGTTTTAGTTTAAATTTTTTTCAACTGTCATTTTTATTGTGTGACATATAGCGAGAGCGTTAATGGCCGCGTTCAAGTTTACTAAGTTCTTGGCAGATCTTAGCATATCTTGTAGCAACAACTTAAAGTAACTATATTGTTTTTTTAAAAAATCTATAATAAAACCATGCAAGGTATATTTATTTAAGTGTCTAAATAATAATTTTTTGGTAGATAAAGTCAGCCCTACTCAGAACTTAGTTACCCTTGTTATCTACTATGCGTGACATTAATTTATCCCTGTTCTTGTTACTTTTGTATTATTGGAAATGTGTATTTTTGGACATTTGAATAAATGGATATGGAAATTTCTAAAAATGGACATTTGATTTTTTGGAAATAATAACAAAAGTACTTAAGTAAAATTAGACATTAATATAAATGGACATTAATAAAAAAGGAAATAATTATAAATGTACAACTGCACTTATGGCCAACTTAAAAAAATGAAATCCCTATTTTTGAAAATATCTCCAAATGGAAATAAAAGTATTTGGTAAAGAGTTCAAATGAACAAATGGATTAATGGACATTTTCTTAAATAGACATTGATGAAAATGGATAATAATATAAAAAGACATCAGTAAAAATGGTTAAAAATACAGATGTACAATCGAATAAATGGAATAGTCATTTAATGAACGTATGATTTTATGAACAATTGAAAAAATGGATATTTAAATTTTAGGAAAAGTGAATAAATAGTATATTACATACCTAGGCCAGTAAAATAAGAAAAGTCTCAGATCACATGTAGTTGTTGGCCGAGGCGAAGCCGAGGTTGACAAACATGTGATCTGAGGCTTTCTTATTTACTGGCCAAGGTGTGTATACTATTTTTCTGCTCGACGTAGCCGGAATGTGGCAACTTTGTTTAGCGCAGCGGCCAGAAAGTTGCCACTTTCCGGCCGGAGAGCAGAAATGGACATTTGTATAAATGCCCATCAATAAAAATGAACTCTGTAAAAATGAACATTTAAATAAATGAACTTCGATAAAAAAAATACTTACTTAAATGGAAATTAGTAAAAATGGACATTCATAAAAATTTAAATTAGTAAAAATGGAGATTTCTAAAAATGGATAAATGATTTAAATTTATTATAATAATATGAGTTGATAAATTATAAAATTGGGTTTTGGTGTGCGTAAAGGAAAAAGATGTCGAAGAGCTGGGAACTTGGCTACCAAGTTGAAAACGATAAAACATCAATCAGCTCATCAAACATTACACTTAAATGATGTCAGAAGAGCTGGAAATGCGGCTACCAAGACATTTTTTTAACATCATTTAAGTATAATATTAGATGAGCTGATTGATGTTTTATCGTTTTCCGAAAAAACCTACGAAGAAGATGTCTTGGTAGCCAAGTTCCCAGCTCTTCTGACATCTTTTTTCCTTTACGCACACCAAAACCCTAATTTTATAATTTATCAACTTCATAATTATTTATAATTAAATTTAAATCATTTATCCATTTTTAGAAATCTCCATTTTTACTAATTTACATTTTTATGAATGTCCATTTTTACTAATTTCCATTTAAGTAAGTATTTTTTTATCGAAGTTCATTTATTTAAATGTTCATTTTTACAGAGTTCATTTTTATTGATGGGCATTTATACAAATGTCCATTTATTCACTTTTCCTAAAATTTAAATATCCATTTTTTCAATTGTTCATAAAATCATACGTTCATTAAATGACTATTCCATTTATTCGATTGTACATCTGTATTTTTAACCATTTTTACTGATGTCTTTTTATATTATTATCCATTTTCATAAATGTCTATTTAAGAAAATGTCCATTAATCCATTTGTTCATTTGAACTCTTTACCAAATACTTTTATTTCCATTTGGAGATATTTTCAAAAATAGGGATTTCATTTTTTTAAGTTGGCCATAAGTGCAGTTGTACATTTATAATTATTTCCTTTTTTATTAATGTCCATTTATATTAATGTCTAATTTTACTTAAGTACTTTTATTATTATTTCCAAAAAATCAAATGTCCATTTTTAGAAATTTCCATATCCATTTATTCAAATGTCCAAAAATACACATTTCCAATAATACAAAAGTAACACGAACAGGGATAAATTAATGTCGCGCATAGTATTAAGATAAGTAAAAAAATTTTTTGTGACAGATTAATGACTAAAATTTTTAATTTTTATAATCAAAATTAAGTTAGCCGACATCTAAAAATTTTTAGAAATTTTTTTATTAAAAAAAATTATTGTAGAGAAAATAAAAACAAACTTTATTTGTAAAATTTAATATTATATTTTTTATGACTTTTAAGAGATCATTCTGGTTTGTAACTTTAAAAAAATGATTTTTTTTCACATTTTTCGAAAGTAAATATATCTCTAAAATTAATGTGTTAAATTTTTGAAGTGATCGGACCAATAATACAAAAGTCAGCAGTCATTTACCATTTTTTGATTTTTTAAATCATTCAAAATTATGGAATAAAATGTATTCTTAAAAATTGCACTTAAAACTATTCAAATTGTTTAAATATCTAATTTTTTTTTTTTTAATTCAATTCAAATAAATTTTTCAATAAAAAATTTTATTTAAATTATTAGATGACGGCTGATTAAATTTTTATTTATTATTATTATCACTATTAAATAATAATTCATATTTCTTTTTATGCATTTGAAAAAATTTTTCTTGATTAAGATATAATTTACTCGGAAAAAAAAATTTTCATGAATTCCATAAAATTAAAGAAAAAGAAAATTAATTTTTATACAAATTACATAAAATTCATAAAACTTTATGAAATTATCATCGAGACGAAAGAAATGATGGTATAGAAAATTAAATACACTTGACAAAATTTTTATGAGAGTTATTATGGATTATTTTAATTATAAAATATTTGAAATTTTTTTTTGAAAAACCTCAATTTACTACAAAATTCTTCTTTTTTTTTTTAAATTGAAAATAAATTTTGTTTCATTCTTTAATGTTTACTATCGATGCATTTAAAAAAATGTTTCTAGTTTCAAAAAAACCGAGTGATTAATTTATTGGAAATAAATTTGATAAATTTAAATTAATGACAGCATTGACTTAGGATTATGAGAAAGTTTTAAAATTGAGAAAAATATATTTTTTTTTTTATAAAAATTAAACAACTAAATTAAGAATTATTAAAATTTCAATAATAAATAAATTAAAAAATGATTTTTTTCAAACTCATTTATTTTACTAGAAAAAAAATATCAAATTCAATTACTAAAAACTAAAACTATTAAAGTTGGGGTTCCGCAAGGCACGATTCTTGGGCCTTTGCTGTTTTTATTATACATAAATGATATTTTTAAAGTGATACCAAGCAATGCTATAGTTTCCTATGCTGACTACACAGCTATTTCTTGTACTGGAAATATCTGGAATGAAGTCCAATATAAATTAACTGAGTGGCTTAATAAAATAGATATATGGCTCAGGGAAAACCAACTATCTCTTAATGTAGAAAAATCTACTTTTATTACCTTTGTAAGCTACATAGACAGTATCCCAAATAAGTTTGATTTACAAATAAATGGTAAGCCTCTGACAAGAGTTGATAATTGTAAATATTTAGGGATATATTTTGATAAACACTTGAAGTGGGATAAACATGCCTATGAATTATCTAAGAAGCTTAACTATTTCACTTTCCTTTTTTACAAGCTTAGCCAGGTACTTAATTCTTCTATTTTAAAAACTATTTATCATGGACTGTTTGAAAGCATAATAAACTATGGCATTGTTGCATGGGGAGGAGCCTATAACAATTCAATTAAACCTATCACATCTCTTCAACATAAAATAATTAAAAAGCTATGTAAAAATAATTACAACAATATCCCCTTGACAATTAGAAACTCATTTATAATAAATGCATTAACTTACTACTATCAAGAATGTAAAAGCCTATTCTATGAAAAATGTACAAATACAAGATCTAAGTTGTTAGTTCTACCAAAAATAAACAAAACTATTAGTACTCAGAATGCTTATTATGTAGCAATTAAATATTATAACAAGCTCTCTGCTGATATGAAAACTATAAGGTAAAAGCCCCAATAGATGATCACGTACCAGTATATGATCACTCCATGTATTTGTATATCTATATTCATAAATATAGGTATACAAATACATGGAGTGATCATATACTGGTACATGATCATCTATTGGGGCTTTTACCTTAGTCTGTAGTAAAAAATTGTTAAAAAAAAAGTTGTTACTGGATAAGAAACCTTAATGGTTAACATGCTTGAAAAATGTAATGGAAAATGCGAGTATTTGATTGGATATTTCTTTTTATGATAATTATCTATAATTTTGTATTTCTTTCTATATAAATTTATTACTTTTGTACTTATTATCTCTTTGCATTGTATTATCGACAAAAATTTTGTAAAAATTATATATATTGTAAAATTGGTATTTTTGTACTGGTTCTATAAACAGGTGTCTTTACACCTCGATAGAATTCTTTACCAGATAAATAAATAAAATAAAATAAAAATAAAAATTAATAAAAGTACAAAACTATTGCAAGAATATAAATATTCAAAGTTCAACTGATAATTACTAAATTTACTCAAAAGAAACCAATGATAAATAAAATTAAATGGCCAATAATGAAACTTATCTTCCGCTTAATTCATTTCCGACAGTTTACTCAATTCAAAGTAACTAAAATAAAAAAACATTTCATGAATGAAAGTAGCAGGAAGATATCTAGAAAATATTTTATAGAGAATATTTTCAACTTGATTGAACAATTTTCTTCGCTGAGCAGCTTTTTCCAAGGAGTAAAACCATTGATGTCTCTAGCATTAATATCAGCGCCATGTTTCATCAGCAATTTAATCATTTCTACGTTATTTGACGAAGCAGCAATATTCATTGGCGAGTCGTCAAACTCTTCATTGTAATCTCTTCCGTGAACATTAGCGCCCTGGCTGATAAGAAATTCAGCGATCTCATAAGCATTCAGATTGATAGCAAATTCCAGAGGTGTATACACCTCACAAAAAATATGAGCATTATTATTACCTGCATCAGTATCAAGCCTATCACTACATCACTATTTCATCTGTGTTTTTTACACAGATACTCTGATTGACATCAGCACCAGCTATCACTAATTTCTTTACGTCCTTCAAGCGGTTTAAACGTATCGCTGATAAAATAACCGGTGCCAAATCTTCCGTCTCCAGCTTCGTGTCGGCATTATTCTCCAGGAGGAAGTCTACAAATTCAACGTCATCTACATAAAGAGCCAAGTGAAGAATAGTATATTCGAAGAAATTATTTTTGATCACTGTCATAAATTTTTACCACCGTGTTGACATGTAACTCGTTTGACATTATTGAGTCACGAACTTCTTTGTAGCTCATTTCACGGAAGATTTTAAAGTCTTTTATTTGTTCTCTGAGATGTTTTAATTATTAACTTGTATAACAGCACATTGCGCTTATTATTTGTTAGAATTAAAATAATTTTCTGTGAAAGATTATGATCAAAATTTTTCTTTGTAATTAAAATTAAGTTAGTCGACGTCTAAAAATTTTTATACATAAAAAATTATTGCAAAAAAAAAATAAAAACAAATTTCATTTATAAAATTAAGTATTATTTTTTATAACACTCAAGTGATCATTCTTGTTTGTAACTTTTGAAGAAACTATTTTTTTCTGTTTTAAATTTTCCGAAGGTAAATATATCTCTGGAAGTTTTATATCAAATTTTTGGAGTGATCGGACCAATAACACTACAGTTATTAGTAGACATTTGACAATTTTTAATTTTGGAATCACTAAAAATTATGAGTTGAAAAGTATTTTTAAAAAATTGTACTTAGAACTATTTAAATTTTCTACATGTCAAATTTTTTTAAACTTTATTTTGATTAATTTTTTCAACAAAAAAAAATTAGGAAATTTTCAGATGTCGGCTGATTTAATTTTCATTGATTATTATTATAGTTATTAAATAATTCATAAATTTTTTTAATGTGCATTTGAAAAAATTTTCCTAGACTAGAAAGTTTTAAAATTAAGAAAAGATTTTTTTTTTTTATAAAAATGAAACAATTAAATTTAGGAATATAAAAATTCAAAATTTCAATAATAAAAAAATTAAACAATGATTATTGTTCAACTCAATTATTTTTTTATTATAAAAGTATCAGGTTTAATTAATAAAAATACAAAACTTTTACAAGCATATAAATATTCACAGTTCACCAAAAAATTTATAAATTTACTGCGAAGAAACCAATGATAAATTAAATTAAATGACCAATAAAAAAATTTATCTTCCGCTTAATTAATTTCCACCAATTTACTCAATTCAAAGTTACTAAAATAAAAAAACATTTTATGAATAAAAGTAGCAGGAAGATATCTAGAAAAAACTTTATAGAAAATATTTTCAACTTGATTGAATAATTTTCTTCGTTGACCAGCTTTTTCCAAGCGATATTTAATCATTCCTGCGTACAGAGGAAATTTGGCAGCCGTTTTTTCGTCAAACTCATCTTCATCTCCATCCTTGATCCTCAGCGCCAGTTTGTGATAAGATCTGTGCAAAGAAAATCCAGCCATTATTCCTTAAGCATTCTTCATAAGTTCAACTTCTATATCACATTTAACTCCAAATTTTCTTAGTTTACTTCCTGAAGTAACTTTTTTATTTCTATTGCAGACGTAAAAGCCAGCCGCCTTCAGCTTAACAATATGCTTCTTCGTAACCTCACGGCACGTTTTCTTGTCTTCATAGCTATCAATCAGTAATTCACCATGATCGCTTACAACATTGACATCACAACCTGCATCCAGAAGATCTTGAAGACTAGACTTAGGTTCATCAGCGTCAGCGTCTATGTACCAAACCCCTGGAAAATGAAGACAAGATTGCTTGTCATTGGTTAGAGAATTTATTTCTATTAAAGGTTGACTTAGCAAAAACCGGCGACTTGCTAAGTTATCGTTTTCAATAGCAGCTTTCATCAGAGGGGTCAAACAATTCTCGTCTCTAACATTGATATCAGCACCATGTTTGATCAGCAATTTAATCATTTCTACGTTATTCGACAAAGCAGCGATATCCATTGGCGAGTCGCTATTCTCTTCGTCATTTCCAATTCTTACGTGAACATCAGCACCCTGGCTGATGAGAAATTCAGCGATCTCATATGCATCCAGCTGGACAGCGAATTCCAGAGGTGTATACTCTTTGTAAAAAAGTCGCGGATTATATTCATTATTAAACCTATCAACAGCTACCTCATATGTGTCTTCTACGTAGATAATCTGATTGACATCAGCACCAGCTGTCACTAATTTTTTCACGTACTTTAAGCGGTTCAAACATATTGCCGATAAAATCACCGGTGCCAAATTTTCTGTCCCCAGCTTTGTGTCGGCATTGTTCTCCAGGAGGAAGTCTACGAAAATATTGTCGTCTACGTAAATTGCCAAGTGAAGAATAGTATATACATGTTTCAGAGTATTCTGTTAAATTTTCTAACTGATCGAACCAATGATACTAAAATTAGCAGACATTTAATAATTTTTGATGTTTTGAATAACTAAAAATTATGAGGAAAGTATTTTTAAAAAATTGGACTCAGAACTATTCAAATATTCTACAAGTAAAATTTTTTTAAATTTTTATTTAAATAATTTTTTCAATAAAAAAATTATAGAAATTTTCAGGTGCCAGCTGACTTATTTTTTATTTATGATTATTATTATTATTATAAAGAAAAAATTAATTTTTCTCAATAAATCTAAACAAATAAATTAATGATTATAAAAATTTAATATTACAATAATAAATAAATTTCCCTGGTTAAAAATATTGATTGAAAAGGATTAAAAATGATGAAATTTGAATACTTTTGAATACTTTCAATTCTTTTTTATATATATATAGATATACAGTTTACATAGGGTGACTGATTCCCATTACTTTTCAATCAATATTTTTAATCAGGGTTAAAAATGATTCTTTTTCAACTCATTTTTTTTTATTATTAAAAAAGTATCAGATTCAAATAATAGAAATACAAAACTATTACAAGCATATAAATATTGAAAGTTCAATTAAAAACTTATAAATTTACTGGGAAGAAACCAATGATAAATAAAACTTATCTTCCGCTTACTTAATTTCTACCAATTTACTTAATTCAAAGTTATTAAAATAAAAAAACATTTCATGAATAAAAGTAGCAGGGAGATATCTAGAAAAAATTTTATAGAGAATATTTTCAACTTGATTGAACAATTTTCTTCGTTGACCAGCTTTTTCCAAGCGATACTTAATCATTCCTGCGTACAGAGGAAACTTGGCCGCCATTTTGTCGTCAAACTTATCTTCATCTCCATCCTTGATCCTCAGCGCTAGTTTGTGATAAGATCTGTGCAGTATATCAAACAAAGAAAATCCGGCCATTATTTCATAAGTATTCTTCATAACTTCAACTTCTTTATCACATTCAACTCTGAAATTTCTTAATTGACTTCCTGAAACAACTTTTTTATTCCCATCGCAGACGTAAAAGCCAGCCGCCATCAGCTTCACAATATGCTTCTTCATGACCTCAAGGCACTTTTCTTTGTCTCCATAGGTATCAATCGGTAATTTGCCATGTTTGCTCACAAAATTGACATCACAACCTGCATCCAGGAGATCTTGAAGACTAGACTCAGGATCAACTGGGTCATCCTCCATGCACCTAGGCTCTGGAAAATGAAGACAAGATCTCTTGTCATTAGTCAGAGAATTTATTTTTATAAAAGGTTGACTCAGCAAAAATCTGCGACTGGCTGAGTTATCGTTCTCAAAAGCTGCTTTCATCAGAGGAGTCAAACCATAGTAGTCTCTATCATTAATATCAGCGCCATGTTTCATCAGCAATTTAATCATTTCTATGTTGTTGGACGAAGCAGCGATACTTATCGGCGAGTCGTCACCATCTCCATTGAAATCTCTTCCGTGAACATCAGCGCCCTGGCTGATGAGAAATTCAGCAATCTCATATGCATTCAGATAGACAGCAAATTCCAGTGGTGTATACTCATCATAATAATAATAAGTATCAGTATTAAAATTACCATCATTATTAAGCATATCACTGTATTTCTCATATGTGTCTCTTACACTGATAACCTGATTGACATCAGCACCAACTGCTACTAATTTCTTGACGTACTTCAAGCGGTTCAACTTTATCGCCGACATAATTACCGGTGCCAAATGTTCTGTTCCCAGAGTTGTGTCGGCATTATTCTCCAGGAGGAAGTCTACGAATTCATCGTCATATAAATAAAGAGCCAAGTGAAGAATAGTAAATTCGAAGAAATTTCTTTCGGGTCCGGAATACGGAAAATAATATTTATGGTGCCTGGTTAGCAGTAAGAATCTGGAACTAGGAATTTTAGTTCGATCTTTTTCATAAATTTTCACTGCCGTGTTGACTGATAACTCTTTTGACATTATTGAATCACGAACTTCTTCGTAGCACAAACCACGAAAGATTATGACGTCTTCTAGTTTTCCTCTAGGATTTTCCATAGCTTTAATTATTTTTTATAACAAAAATTGATTATCAACTGGTTGTTAAAATCAATTAAGTATTATAGGTTACGTTCCAGTTTAGATTTTTCACAACCGGCACATATATTGTGTGACATCTAGCGGGTGCGTTGAAGTTTTTCATTGTAGTTTAAATAATTAAACTTGTATCGCCGGTTACGTTTATTATTTATTATTAGAAAAAAATTTTTTGTGACAGATTATAATCAAAATTTATCTTTTATAATTAAAATTACGTTAGTCGACGTATCAAAATTTTCATGAATTTTTTTATTAAAAAAATTATTGCAAGAAAAATGAAAATAAATTTTATTTGTAAAATTTAGTATTATTTCTTATGACACTTATGGGATCATTCTGGTTTATAACTCTTGGAAAAGTTATTTTTTTTATATTTTTCGAAAGCACATATTTTAGAGTATTCTGATAAATTTTCTAAGTGATCGGACTGATGATACTAAAGTTAGCAGACATTTAATAATTTTTGGTTTTTTAAATAACTAAAAATTATAAGTAAAGTATTTTTAAAAAATTGGACTTAGAACTATTCAAATATTCTACAAGTCAAATTTTTTTTTAATTTTATTTAAATAATTTTTTCAATAACAAAAATTATAGAAATTTTCAGATTCCGGCTGATTTATTTTTTATTTCTGATTATTATTATTATTTTGATTATTATTATTATTATTATTAAGAAAAAATTAATTTTTCTCATTAAAACTAAACAATTAAATTAATGATTATAAAAATTTAATATTACAATAAATAAATTAAAAAAAAATGATTTTTCTTCAATTCAATTTTTTTATTATTAAAAAAGTATCAGATTTAATTAATAAAAATACAAAACTATTACAAGCATATAAATATTGAAAGCTCAACCAAAAACTAATAAATTTACTGAAAAGAAACTAATGATAAATGAAATTAAATAACCAATACTAAAAATTATCTTCCGCTTACTTAATTTCTACCAATTGACTCAATTCAAAGTTATTAAAATAAAAAAACATTTCATGAATAAAAGTAGCAGGGAGATATCTAGAAAAATTTTTATAGAGAATATTTTCAACTTGATTGAACAATTTTCTTCGTTGACCAGCTTTTTCCAAGCGATACTTAATCATTCTTGCGTACAGAGGAAACTTGGCCGCCATTTTGTCGTCAAACTTATCTTTATCTCCATCCTTGAACCTCAGCGCCATTTTGTGATAAGATCTGTGCAGTATATCAAACAAGGATAATCCAGCCATTGTTCCATAAGTATTCTTCATAACTTCAACTTCAGTATCACATTCAACTCTAAATTTCCTCAATTCACTTCCTGAAACAAATTTTTTATTCCTATCGCAGACGTAAAAGCCAGCCGCCATCAGCTTAACAATATGCTTCTTCATAACCTCAAAGCACTTTTCTTTGTCTCCATAGGTATCAATCGGTAATTTGCCATGTTTGCTCACAATATTGACATCACATCCTGCATCCAGAAGATCTTGCAGACTAGACTCAGGATCATCAATGTTATTCTCCATGCAGCACATCTCTGGAAAATGAAGACAAGATCTCTTGTCTTTAGTCAGAGAATTTATTTTTATAAAAGGTTGACTCAGCAAAAACCTAAGACTGGCTGAGTTATCGTTCTCAAAAGCTGCTTTCATCAGAGGAGTCAAACCATAGTAGTCTCTATCATTAATATCAGCGCCATGTTTGATCAGCAATTTAATCATTTCTACGTTGTTTGACGCAGCAGCGATACTCATGGGCGAGTCGTCACCATCTCCATCGAAATCTCTTCCATGAACATCAGCGCCCTTGCTGATGAGGAATTCAGCGATCTCATATGCATTCAGATTGACAGCAAATTCCAGAGGTGTACACTCATCATAATAGATATGAGTGTTATAATTACCTTCATCATTATTAAGCGTATCATAATATCTCTCATATGTGTCTCTTACACTGATAATCTGATTGACATCAGCCCCAGCTGACACTATTTTTTTAATATACTTTAAGCGGTTCAAACCTATCGCCGATAAAATAACCGGTGCTAAATTTTCAGTCTCCAGCTTCGTGTCGGCATTGTTCTCCAGGAGGAAGTCCACAAATTCATCGTCATTTACATAAAGAGCTAAGTGAAGAATAGTATATTCGAAGAAATTCTTTTCGTATCCGGATAGCGGTAAGAATTCTGCTTGGAATTTTAATATGATCTTTCTCAAAAATTTTTACCACCGTGTTGACATATAACTCGTTTGACATTATTGAGTCACGAACTTCTTCGTAGCTCATTTGACGAAAGATTATAATTTTTTTGATTTGTTCTCTAAGATTGTCCATGACTTTAATTATTTTTTCTTACAAAAATTGATTCTCAGCTGGTTGTTATAATTAACTAAATATTCTAGGTTATGTGTTGGTTTATATCTTTCACAGCTATCATCTACATAGTGTGACATCTAGTAGGTGCGTTGACGTTTTTATTTGTAGTTTAAATAACTAGAATTTGAATTTGCGCGCGCAAGCGCGCGCCTGACTGTAGCATTTGCATATATTTTCATGCTCATGATATATTCGACCAATCACGTTACGAATAGTTTGATGCCACATACATTTCATCTCAATTTTATATTAGGAATATTTATATTAGGAATATTAGGACTAGTATACGTTGCGCGCAAGCGCGCGTGTGAATTTAGTATGGAATTATCTATATTTTCATACTTATGATATATTTGACCAATCACGTTACGAATAGTTTGTCTAATTGTGTATATTTTCATATTTTCATCTAAATTATAAGAGTGGATTAACTTGTATAACAACAAATTACGCTTATTATTTGATATTAGTAAGATAATTTTCTATGAAAGATTATTTTCAAAATTTTTTTTTTTTGTAATTAAAATTAAGTTAGCCGACTTAAAATTTTTTGAACAAAAAATTTTTCTTTTCAAATTATTGCAAAAAAAGAAAAACAAATTTCTATTAAATTTAGTATTATTTTTCATGGCACTTAAGGGATCATTCTGGTTTATAACTTTTGAAAAAATAGTTTTTTTTTTTCCACTTTCTGAAAGTAAATATATCTCTAAAAGTATTTTGTGTTAAATTTTTTAAATGATCGGACCAATGATACTAAAATTAGCAGACGTTTGACAATTTTTGATTTTTTGAATCACTAAAAATTATAAGTTAAAAAGTATTTTAAAAAAATTGGAACAAATTTACTTGTTAAAAAAAAAATCTAAAAAATAATCAAGTGACATGTAAATTAATTTAGCGTTTATTTAATAATATTAATAATTTTGGCACAAATAAATTATGGTAAATAAAAATTAGAAAAAAAAATTGACATCTAGAAATTTGAAAAAATAAAAAATGCAATTTCTTAAAACAATTTTTTTTTTTAAATAATTTTTTTTTAACTAAAATTAAACGGAGTGTCTAGTCTCACGTACCCGTGCACGGTAATTCTATGAACGGGAAATATGTATAGTTAATTTCAGACTATGGAGGGTAGAGGTAATATTGAAATACTCAAATTAATGCACGTCCCGGATAAACAAAAATTATATAGCATTATTTCTAGAAAAAAAATTTAAAAATCTAATTTATTAATTATTTTTTATCAACATATTTTTAATAATTATAACCATGTATAAGCTTATAGAACTATTTATTATTATATACAAACGACATATGATTCATATATAATTTTTTTATCCTGGGTCTTTTTTTGTAACTAAAAAATTTTTCTGAAAACAATATTTACATACTTTTTACTTATTTATTTTTTTACGATCTATTTTAAATAAATAACTACGAAAAAGTTATCTTATTCCTGCAAACTTTAACGTCATCGTATGATATTTTGAATATCCCGCTTCAAAAGGCGGATGTTCATCTTTTCTTTTTTAATTTGAGTGTCGTAGTCTTAACTACTTTTGGCGCTTTCTTTGAAAAACGGTCCTCTGGTACAGCAGCGCCATCTTAATTTAAGGCGATTCAGGGGACATTTTCGTAACACAGAGTGTGTGCTCCTTACCTCTACCCTCCATATTTCAGACAGTACTAAATCGGGCGGATATTTTAAAGGACACCACTAGGGGGCAATCATGAATATGAATAAGCGCGGACATTCAAAATGTAATACAACAAGGATAAAAAAAAATTGAATATTTTCGTGAGTTCCATAAATAGCAAATAGTTTTTAAGATCGTTTATTATTAAAAAAATTGTTTTCATTGATAGAGAATATTTAGAATAATGGACTACATCAAAATGCTTCTTTTCCCGTAAAAGGACGGAAATTAAAAATTTTCATCAGTCAGGCTAATTATTATTTTATTAATTATTATAATTATAAGCAAGCCAATGATTCTCTGATCAAAGATCAAGACTCGATTGATATTTGTATGCAAATAAATAATAAATTATTATAAAACTTGATTTAACGAGTAAGGTACTGGTTTTCCCGTACAGAAACGGGAAATGAGAAATCTCTACAAGAAATTGTTCAAGAACCTTACGCCTCAAAATCTAAATCTGCACTGTTGAATCTACATGACAATGGATCTCGACCGATTAAAAAACGTTCAGTTAGACGACCACCACTCATGAAAAATCAAATTGCTAAATCAGTAGCTTCAAAACTTCCGGTAGGGCGTCCACCACTTCTAAAAGATTCTGCTTCAAAATCGCAAATTCCGAAACGTCTAATAGGACGACCACGACTTCCAAAACTTACTGTTTCGGACCAGCAACTTTCAAAACGTCCAGTAGGACGTCCTCGACTTGAAAAGCGTCCTGCTTCCAAACAGCAAGTTCGAGAAAGTTCAGCTGGCAGACTAATGTTGAATCTACCAAGCACAATCTTCATTGATTCGATGTGTCCAGGCAATTCCAGTCGATCAAGTAAACTTGGAAACTACTTTAAAATATGAAGCTTCGATGAGTATGGACGATGATTTCGTAAAGATCCATGAGTAAAATAAGGTGTCAATGACGAGATAATTTATATCCATTAATACAAATATTATGGAGCAATATTTATTTTTGTATGTTTTAATGAATTCGGTACATATTAAACACATTTATATGCATCAAATAAAAAAATTACAAAATTTGAAACAAAACCTGGGAATAAATAATTAGGCCTGATCATGCATGGGCTTTAAATCCGTTATCAAGCCTTTTTATGCTAATTTTCCGACCCAGATTCTTGGTTTTCGTTACATCTATGTTTGTTTTTCGTTACAAAGACTATTTTTGATGAGTTTACAATGTTTTTGTTTCATGGAAATCAAGTTTTAAGTGAATTTAAATCTTTTTTTGCGACTAGTTTAGTTTCAGACACAAAAATTATTGTGCTAAGTATGGTAGATACCAGCAGCTGATGAACTATTGATATTTTTAAATATACAATAAGCACATCTCTATGTTACACTCATCAAGACCTTTCAATTCAGTACTCAGACGCATTTTTGATATATTTTTATTATATTAAATATATGAAAAATTGATATGAGTACTCAAATGAAAGGTCTCGATGAGTGTAACACCGGACAGAGCTTATATTTTAGAAAAATATCTACAGTTCACAAGATACGAAGTTGTTTCTTAATTATATAGCGAAAGCTTGAGCATTTGAGGATCTAATCGTTAAATTTTTTTACACTCTTGGCATAGAACTGAGGATTGTTGTTGACTAGCGGGAGTAGACTACTCGTCACTGAGATTTTAGCTGCTGCCTAACAGAAACTTCTTTTTGTGTGAACTCTACGACGGGCTCTATAAAGGGATCCGCGGATTCTTGGGAAATTGATATCATCGGCGGCCGCTAATTCATGACAATCATCTGGCTGCTGAAAGGAGCGTAAAACTTTGACTGAGGCAAGATCGCGTGTTAGGCTTAGAGAAGCAGAGATTGGTGTGCCTGAGTAATGTGGTACTTCACAGGATCCAGCACTAGTCAAGTGACTATCTCTCTGATAATTATCGTCGACTTTTAAGCGACCTTCTTTCTGAAAATCAAGGTATTCAAAACGAAAAATGTTGTACAGCACTGAAATGTAAATGAAAAAAGAAATAAATTATCAATCCAATAAAAAAAAATTTTTTTCAAAAAAGAAAAAAAAACACTAAAAACTAACTTTATAAAAGAATGAGGTATTGTTCCACTGCTGCTAAATATTTCTGACGGAGTTGAAGATGCTGTTGGTGACGACTGCTCTCTCGCATCTAAACGAATTATTTAAAAATTTATTTTATATTTACAAATATAACTATAATTAGAGCTTTTATTAAGCTGACAAAATTGAGCTGATATTACGGTGACAGTAGTGGTTACATAGATAATTTCTTAAAATCAAAGTTATTTAAAATTTAATTCTATTTTTATTTAAAAAATTGTTTAACATAACTAATATTTTCCCCGTAATATATCCAAATTTTTAAACACTGATTGAAAAATCAGACTTAAATTTATTTTAAATAAGAAAATTATTAAAAATTTCACATGTGAATGTTTTAAAAAATTATTAGTATATTTTTTTAAAGTTCTTTCCTCACAATTAATTTATTTTTTAAACAAAATAAAAAGTTCGTCAGATATCTGCACGCTTCACTATAATAAAGAAAACCCCCTACTTTTAGTAAATTTTTTAAATAAAAATGAGTGTGCTTATCTGCCCGCAAGAGGGCACTGGTTACCAGAGTGAAAGTGGGAGAAATCTACTTGAATTGAAGTTTGAGTTAAAGTCAAACTTACCCTGGGGAATTCCAGCGCCTAGGCGAAGAAATTTGTAGGTTCGACATCCCCGTAGCGAACCAGGTGCGGCGCAATCTCGAAGATCCTGTCTCGGACTTGATCCAAGTTATCGTAGGGCAAACTAATCCCGGAGAACTCGGCCAGGATCCGGATGATTTTCCAGTCGGGCCTGGCCATCCTTGGTGGAGGCAGCGCAGCTCCAGTCTGCCGGGCTCGGCTCTCTGTGTTGACGTAGCTCCCGGTTTTCTCGGTGTAGGTTGCTCCCGCTAGGACCACGTCGACGATGGTCGCGCCCTTGTCCAGGACTTTTGGCTGCTGCTGCTTTATTTGACTCACTGTTGATGTTCCGTAACCCAGGTCCAGAGCTGCTACCTGCGAGGCATTTTTGTACAGAATGTTCAGCACTTTTCAGTCTGATGAGGCCTGAAATTTTATTGTTTCAAGATAATTTGTGAAATTACGAAGTAAATACTGGTCATATAAAAAAATTTTTCGAATAAAAGTTGTTCCAAATTCAATTTTTAAAAATCAGTGTTTCTTATCATTTTTTCTTAGTACCAATACACGGAAAGAACAAGATAGTACTGGTTACTAAGCCGGATAGTACTCAGTGCTATCTGAAAAAAAATAAAATTTCACATACTATTCATTGCTAGCTGGATGGTATTGGCTACTCTCTAGATACTACTCAGTACTATCTCAGATGTTCTTCGCCTTTATCTTCATTGAGAGAGGTGTTTTCTTCTTCTTGATCTTTACCGAATACAGTATTGCCATTAAAATCTTCAGCAGCAAATGAATAATTCAAATGGATAATAATTATCATGACATAAATGTTTATCCTCATCAATATCATCATCACTGTCTTCATTTAAGATATTATCAAATGGTTCTCTAAGGAAAGAATGAAAACTGGATCCTGCTTCTTCATCACTGTCATCGTCCAGCAAACTTTCAAAAGGTATTTTAGCAACAGAAACGTTTCCATTCATATCTTGATTAGATGAATTGTTGTTATTGACAATACCATTTTCAACAATAGCGTCTATGTCATCAAGCCAATTTTTTTTAAAGCAGTGGCTGCAGCCAATGATTCTTTTGATTGCATTAAAGATTGAAGAAGCTCACCGGCAGTGACATTGGACCCTTTCGGTGGAGTGACTAAGGAATAGGAGCATAATAACCGGAAAACTTGCCCAAAAAGAATAGTATTGGGATGATCATTACACCGACAGACATTTCGCATTATACCAAAAAATTTCTGAAAAAGATTTAAAGTTAAAACATTACAATATTCACAAAATAGTAAATTATACAAGCTCAATTGATACATGTGAATTTTATAGGTATATTTTCATTGATACATACTTCTAATTGATCTTGATTAAGACGTGACGTCATCAAATAATCATAGTTGCACTTTTCTTTTAAAAATTCTGCCAACTCGAGAGTAGCTTGCAGTGTGATTTTTAATCCTGTCAGAGTACTCGGAGTAATTGCAAAAAAAAATTTGCCTTCGATTTCATCGTCCTGTTTTTGTTTTTTCTTCTTTTTTTTTTTTATTGAGTTGCTTCTCATCATTTGCTTTAGCTTCCCAAATTTTTAGATAATTCAAAAACTCAATAATTGCCTAGCGAAAATGAATATTATAATTTTTTAATCACATTGTCGTAACCATTATTTGGAGAAAAAAAAAGAAATTATCATATTATGATAAAGACATAAAATTTAGTAGAAAATATAATAAATGGTAGACCCAGAACTCCTTTTGGGTAAATTTTAGAAGCTTGTTAATAAGTGAATTCAAATTAACTGAATTCGTCCATCAGACAAAGCAATGTTTAATAATAATCATTCATAAATTCATCATTCGCTCAATGATTCAACACAATAATTTGTACATTCGGGAACAATAAATAAAACTGAATATCAAATTAATTATATATAAAGTTATAATTTCAGATTTGATTATAAACCAAACAAAAATAGAAAAAATGACACGCTTAGTTTGTAGTGTTTTTGAGCTATTTAATTATTTTCTACTTACACAAACTTCATGGATAGTCAGTATTTATTCCAATATTTAAGTGCACAAATATTGAATATTTTTATGTTAGGAATGGATCTCCATTTAATGTTTCCATTTCTACTTTATTATTGTGAAAAAACTGTAAAAAAGTTTGGAAAATCCAAAAGTGCACGCCTCATAACGCTCAATCATTTTTTAAGAAAAAAATTAATTGTATAATTAATTAAAAAAAAAAATTATAATTAAGTAATTTCTTACAGAGTATTTTTTATTTTTTTTTTTAAATATCGGCGCCCTTTTTTCTTGTCATATGCGCACGCAGTCTAAAAAAATCTAGCTTGATCAAGTGGCGCCATAGTTTTCACGTGACAAATAAGAAAAGTTCGTTTGGCTTTGTACGGTTGTATCCGTGAATTTTAATAAAAATTCAATTAAAAAAAAAATACATAAGCTAGGCCACTGATATGAAATACGGACCCAGTTCATCGAATTCTTAAACTAATAAAAAAGGTCCGGTCTTGAAATATCAATTTGTTCGGGAGTAATCGTTGGTACATCCAAAATGGGGTGACATCCGGACGTCCACGTAAAATTTTTTTCAAAACGTTTTTTTTTTTCAAAATAGCAACATGAAATGATTTTAGAAAGTAAAAGATGGTTTAATTTAAGTGTTTTTCGGTGTACGTCTACTTATATTATTGAACAAGTGTAATGTGGTTGTGATAGAGGCATTAAAAGATCACAAAATTGCTTGATCTTGACGAGTCGAGTATAAAGCACAACCTCACGCGCTTCGCGCTATGAGGCGTGCAAAACTATTGAAAGGAATTAATTATTTGCTAAACGTTACCCTTTTTTGAGGATACTCCTGATTCAAACGCAAATCATCTTGAGGGGTATGTGAACTCATCGCTTGGATCAAATTATCTACTCGTTCGATGAAAGCAATTGTTGAATCACAATCTCTGAGCTCAGCAGTTTCGTTTTTATACATTTTCATAGCAACTTGAATATTTTTCGAAAATAACTGAAAACAAAAGATTTTAATAATAGCAATTAATACTTAATAAATCCCTCAGATAATATTCAATAAGATTATCAGTGAAAGTATTGAAAGAAATAGGATGAAAAATATCAATTTACAATTTAAGTGGATCAATCATTTTAGATAGAAACCTTGCGTATATTTTTATTGTTACCTGGTAAGCCAAAGAAACATTCATTTTTTGGTATCCTTCTGGATTTAAATGCTGTGGAGTCAGTTTATAGGCTATCTTTAGATTTGCTTTTAAATACGTTTCATATTGTAATAAAATTTCCCAATGAATTTTTCTTACAAATCCATCAGGTGTCTGCAAAGAAAAAACTATCTCGTAAAGCTCCAAGAACTACAATCATTATGCTCATAAATATTTATTTATTAAAAATGAATCACGCGGCAAAAAATGACAATCACACATGAGCAGGCATGATTATACCTGACATCATGGCATAGTTATATCTAACCATGTTTTTTAGGATTTATTTCAAAATATGACGTACCCAGAAAAACAACTTTTCCATAATCTTTTTTCTAAAACATTTGATTAAATGTGGAAAGTCAGACATAAACCAAAGTCTTCGGTCGGAGTCAAATGGATGTTCACAGCTAGATTGGCCATCCTTAATGCCAAACAGTGTCCACGCTCCTCGATTCCATTGCGCACCATCCGAAGTTACAACATCCACATAAAATCCAGCATTTTCTAACAGTATGATACACTCAACAAGTAACTTATGTAGAACATTACTAGTGACAGAATTTCTACTCAGAAAACTTCAAACAACTTGCACCCAATCACCTTGAAAAGGCTATTGATGGTACTGGTAGTATCATACAACCAATAACTCACCTTAATGGAGAAAAATTTGGTCACATATTTTTATACGCCATTGTTATTAATTTAAAAGAAAAAAAGTCACTCTGTTCATCAATTATTAACAGAATGTCAAAGTACACAAACATTAGTCTGGTGGCTGAAATCTTGGCTTTATATCGGAGCACATAAGCCAACAGAAGCCAGCTGTGATAGCTCTAGAGCATTGATTAACGCGCTCTCATTCGCATTCAATGATCAATCAATAAAAACGTATATTGATACTATGTATCTACGAACTATCGGTGACACTTCTCACGTTTCTAGACCACCAATTTCTACTTTTATTCGTCTTGATGTTGCCCATTTTGTACACATGATAAGTGAATGGAAGTGTTGAAAAAATCAAAAAAATTCTCTGGTCAAAAATTTTTATCTATACGGTATAGCTCTTATGATAGATTGTCAGACTGTTAAAGAATTTGAGAAGATATTTAGACTAATCTGTATTGTTACCTTGAATGAACGTGACGATTCAATTATTAAAATAACTGGACAAACAGTGGCCTAAGCCCGACATCAGCTGAAAACATTTATCGCAAAGAAATTGATGAAACTAAAATAAATAATGACTCAGATAAAGAAGAAGATCAAGAATAGACCGATAACACAAGCGAACCTAGTCCTGTCAAAACATTCATCAACAATATCTTTAACTCAGCAAAAGATATCAAAATATTGGGAAAAGCCGCTAATGCATATTATGCTGAAGATTTTATTCAAGAATTTTTGGCGAGAGCTTATGAATTTCCATTGTGGACGTCTTCATGTTTTCCTGACGACGTTGAACATGCAACAACTGGCTACGTTGAGCAATTTTTCGGAGATAAAAAAGAAAGAAGCTTAACGAAATGGAACAGTTTAGTGCGTGCAGATGTTTTCTTAAAATATGAGTTTGAAGAATATACTGGAAGTTCTGCTGAATTACAATCGAATTTGATTACCGAAAATGAACGCGAGGATTTGAATAGTAAAAGAAAACAAGATGAAAATGAACTGAATAAAATTTTAGATAATAGTAAGCAGAAGAAAAATGATGATTCCACTGATAATTCCATACAAAGTAATATTGATCAAATGCTTAATAAAAGAAAATTAGTTAATAATGACAGTATTACTATCAATGACTCCGAAGAAAACATTCCATCTACTTCTACACCTGAAAAAAGTGTTGACATCGATTTAAATGAACATATAGATTATTATGTAGATAATAGTGAACATCTAAAAAATGATTCTAATGATTTAAAAAATAGCTATGGACTTTCTCAAAATGATAGCAGCGATTCTTTAAAAGACGTTGAAGAATCGATTACTGATGACTGTAATTCTAAATTGAGCAATACGTCTGGCGGAATACTTTTGAGTAGTATAGACTTTGAAGATGTGACTAACAAGAAACTGCCGCTGCAACTGCAACCTTGTTCAAAAATCAAGTTTCCATTTTCGATATTCCACAATTTTTTCATTTTCAGCTAGTGAATGGTTGGGAAGTATAGGAAAAATTATTCTCTACAAAAAAGTATTCAGATCATTTTACTGTATGTTTAACCCTGAAAAAATTTGGAGCTGTGTCTCGGTTGAAAAATGCAATTTAGATCAAAAATCAAGTTTCCATTTTCGATATTCCACAAGTTTTTCACTTTCAACTAGTGAATGGTTGAGAATTATTGGAAAAATTATTCCCTACAAAAAAGTATTCAGATCATTTTACTGTATTTTCAGCCGAAAAAAAGTTCTAGCTGTGTCTCGGTTCAAAATTGCAATTTTGTTAAAAAATCAAGTTTCCATTTCTGATATTCCATAAGTCATTCATTTTCAGCTAGTGAATGCTTGGGAATCATAAAATAAATATTCTCTACAAAAAAGTACTCACATCATTTAACCATATCTTCAGCCGCCAATAAGTTGAAGCTGTGTCTCGGTTGAAAAATGCAATCCAGTTCAAAAATCAAGTTTCCACTTCTGATATTCCACAAGTTTTTTACTTTCAGCGAGTGAATGGTTGGGAATTATAAGATAAAGCATTCTCTACAAAAAAGTACCCAAACCATTTTACCGTATTTTCAGCCGAAAAAAAGTTGGAGCTGTGTCTCGGTTATAAATTGGAATCTTGTCCAAAAATCAAGTTTCCATTTCTCATATTCCACAATTTTTTCACTCCCAGCTAGTTAATGGTTGGGAAGTAAAGGAAAAATTATTCTCTACAAAAAAGTATTCAGATCATTTTACCGTATCTTTAATATACTGATCAAAGTTGGAGAGATTGTTTTTATAAATAGGATAACATTGTACTGCGAAAATACATATCCTTTTACTTTTAAAAGACGACAATTTCCCATCAAAGTAGTATTTTGCATGACTATTAACAAAGCCCAGGGTCAAACTTTTGAGAAAATTGGAGTTGATCTTATTAAAGATGTTTTTAATCATGGATAACTTTACGTTGCCTTTTCGAGAGTACGATCTTGGTCGGCGTTACAAGTCTCTTTAGCTCATGACAAGCATAATAAATTTGTCAAAAACATAGTCTATAAAGAAATCTTTTCATAAATACCAACTCTACTAAAATCCATTACTAATACTACTACTACTACTACTACTACTGCAATATTCACAATAGATAGAAAAATAAATAAAATTAAGTCTGTAAGTGGTATTTATGGGTTACAAGTCAAGTATTAAAAAATCATAGATATAGTTATTATGAAACACTTCAAGTCCATGAATGATTCGCGCGCTCTTATCATAACTCATATGGCACACATATGCAAAACCCGTGTTAAATTGCGCAATTGTTTTGTTGTTGATGTTTTATCGGGGTTATTTTGTCAGCGGTCGAAAGTTAGGAACTCTAATTCTTATTTATTTTGATTGGTATATATTTTGCATATGCATTGAGAACACAAACTTTAAAAAGATACAAAATACACTGACGACGATAATTATATCATAAAAAATTTGTAACCAGTATTGATGAACTAACTCTTTAGTTTTCGTCTGCTATAATATAAATACTTATTTACAATAATATACTGAACTATTATTAATTAGTTGTCGATATTTGCCTCGGTGGAGAACATTGATTCAAAATACCAATAACAAACTTAACGCAAAAAGTAAAAAAAATCGTGGATTATTCTGAATTGTTTTCAATTCTCTTACATCTTGCTTGGATAAATTTTGAATTGTATTATTTCCGATCTATTAATACGCGTGTTTTTATTTAATTGAAAGTATTGCGATGGTTACGGCCTTAGTTAAAAAAAAATGATTGATAACAACAAAAAGAGAATTTAAAAGTATTCATTTTGTGATAAATCTAATACTTTTAAATCCTCTTCTTATGGTTCTTAATCTTTTTTTTTAACCATACCGTAACATGTCATGACAACAAATCTTTTTCAATAAATGGACTATTTAGATTGCTTAGCAGAATTTTATAATTTAGTATAAAATTTTTTTTTTTAATTTCAAGGGCCGAGTCCTACGATTCTTCCGGCAAGTCAGGCCCTCCTAGATACACCTACTGCTATTTCAATTAAAAATTCAAGTACCCCGATTAAACTAAAAAATTAAAAAGTATGTAAAGCAACGAAATTCGAATTATTTTCAATACTCCTAACTACTTTAAATAATTTTTAATTTCTTCTTTCGCGGAGAATTAACATTGTCAATTTCTTTAAATTCGTTTTTCTAACCAGGGTATTAAACATTATCGATGACCATACCCTTATTGGAAAAATTAATCAACAAGTATTATAAATAACAAAATTAGAATTCTTTTCAATACTTCTGAATATTTTAAATACTTTTTAATTCCTTCCTTATGAAGAATTAACATTGTCAATCTTTTTAAATCTTTTTTTCGAACCAGGATGGTAGAAACATGGTAAAGTCGTTTGGCGATAATGAATATACATGAGCATCACTGTTCGTGAAATTATCGACTAATTTCGTTTATTTACATCATATTTTGAATGCTATCGATTGAGTTTCGAAATTATAAAAATCAAGAGCTTACTACCTCAACATTTCTATTCTTCCTTTTGAAATATGAGCAAACCAGATTCTATCGTATGTTGTATGATAATGTGTTTACAGTAGCCACTCAATAATGTTACGCTTTCATAATTTACGTTCACTCCCCACTTGGTTTTTTTTTATCAAAGTAGGTTAAGATTTTCATCAAAATCTTAGGGAAATAATGAGAAATACGAATTTTTTATACATATTGGTCCTTAGATCCGCTTTGAAAAGTTGCACTATCCCTAAGACCGTAACTTTATTGAATGTCTACTGTATTCGTAATCCATAACACAACTCGAGCGCGCTACATTATCTAGTTTATAGTTAAATAGCTATAAAATAAGTTTATTAATCAAAAGTTCCAAATTTTATTACTTAAATATTTAAATGTGCTAATTAACAACAACTGATGTTTACATGTGATGATAATAATAATAATAATTGTAATTGTAATTGTAATTTATTGACATGGCCATAGGACGTAGTCCTCTAATGGCCAATAGCAAAATACAAAAATATACAGAGTGTACAAAATAATTTTTTAAACTAAAAAGAAAACAATAAAATTGCTCATAATAATAACTACTTATAATACTAATGAAAGGTCCCTCAATGTTTATTTCTGCAAAGATAATATCAAAGAACAAAAAAGAAAAGAAAAATCAAAAACAAAAAGTCTGCTTTTAGCTTTAAATGAAACTAAACAAAATAAGATAATAATAATAATAATAATAATAATAATAATAATAATAATAATAATAATAATAATAATAATAATAATAATAATAATAATAATCATAATAATAACAATAATAAAACAAATAAAATAACAAATAACATTAAGAATAAATGAGTATAAATTAATTTATAATTCCAACAAAAATAGTTTCACTGTATACGACTGCGCCAAGTCCACGTTCATTGAATACCGACAGAAATCAAAAATATTATTTACAAAATTAAAAAAGCCAAGTACCAGTTATACAATTATTATTATCGAAAAAAAATTTCGTTACAAGTTTAAAAGATGAAAAAAAAATTTTTCTTAACGTACTTGGTGTGCGTCATTGAATACTCCAAATTTTTTCGGACGTATATTATATTTCTTATATATCACTTACATTCCTTGAGTAACGTTACGTCAAATATTATTATTATTGATATTTAGTGCACGAATAAAATTTAATTTACGATCGATCCAGCATATCATGAGCATTGAAGAACAGCTTTATAAGGATGCTTGCATTTCAAGAATTAATTCATCATACAGACCTTTATCTTTTTTTCTCAATATGCCCCTCAAGCATCTCTCGTCATAACTATCATCATTGATGCTCAGTACTTTCTTCGCTCCATTCAAGATCCATGGAAAGTCCTTGAGAGACATCTTTTTAGCAACTGCTAAATGCTTATTCAAGCCATAGACTGCGCAAGTAATGTATATTATCCAATTAAAAGTTGGATAAGTTTCATTGTTTTCATTCTTGGACTGTAAAACTTTAATCAGTTCTTTTAAAAATCGAATTTCGAACTCAATATCACTATAAATCAGATAGTAACAATAGTACTCATTTTCAAATAGATCAACAATGAAGTTCATTTTATCATTTCCTATATTATTCATGATATCAAACCGATATACCCATTTCATCAATTTAAATATTCTGTCTGCAGCATCCACTAATCCTTTGGCATGCAACATCTTAATTAATTTATAAATTATGTCGAAGTGATTTTGACTGAGCGTTTCCAGTAGATTGATTCGAGGTTCATTCAATTTCAAATCAATTCTCTCGGTAAAGAAAATATTCACTAAGTCTTCAGGCGATTCATCTTTGTGCCTTTCCCAAATATATTCAAGTACTTCAAGTAATGCATCCTTATCATAATTGAAAAAACAGGTGTCAATTAATACCGCCAAATAAATACATCGATCGCTAGAAGAAGTCGAACTGTTGATTCGTGCTTTGAGGTGTGGAATCGATTCTTCAAGTGGTAAAAGAGAAATCCAATAGGACTCTTTGGAGACATCATCTTTCGTTATTTTTTCACATTGAATTCTTGCTAATTTAAAGCGATCTTCAGGAGGAAGTATTTCTATGAATGCATAATTGTTTATTAATTCAGAGCAGTTAAGAATATTTACTTCATAGAATTTTTCAAATGAAGTTAACAGGATACGAAATTTATCTTCTTTTTCAAAAAATTCGAGATATTTTATACTATCGTAGGGCTGAAATCTTTCAATATCGTCTGGGTACAGTGTTTCTAGCATGGTTGAAAACTGCTCTTTGGTCAGTAATTTCGAAACGCTCTTCAAATCCAAAATAGGTAGAAATAATTCACCATTTTTTATCAAAGCGTCTTTGCACTTATTCAAAAATATTTTTGTACGCCTTTTGCTAAGTTTAGCACAACACGTATAATGATCGTATAATTCCATTATTTCAACAAAATCCTGATCATACTTCTTAATTAATCTTGGAAGGAAGTTGAACAAATCTAAAGACTTGTAAACAATTGATTTGTTAATCTGATCATTGCTACGACGTTTGAGATAATTTATAATGATCTTTGGATTTTTGTAGAATAAAAATCTCATATTTCTTTTGCCATCCAGTTGAAAATTATTATCATCAAAACAGCGTTCAATAAAATCTTGGCTGCAGACAATGAGAAGAGGCTGAGCTTGGTCTTCTCCATACAAGGAAGCCACTTCCTTGTAAAATTCTTCAGCAAAAATGGCCTTTGTTATATTATTAGCTAGACACCTAATTATTTTCTTTCGAAGTTTCAAAGATACAAACGGCCAAATCTGCTCACGGTAAAGTTTTATCGAATTATTGTTCCCATTAAAAAACCATTTGGCTTTAAGAGCACGGTTTGTCAACAAAATGTCATCAGATTTAAGAGCATTGATGATTTCCTTGGACTCTTTTAATTGTTTGGCTATTTCCACTCGTACGAACGGCTTCATATCTTCCGGCATTTCAGACTTCTCCATCAGTGTTTTTACAGATTCATTCTCACTTAATGTTTTAATTATTTCATTTGCAATACGATTAACTGTAATAAGCTTATCTCTTTGCGTTTTTCTCTTAATTTGATGGATACCGATCAAATGAGCAGAAATATTTGCTTCCATTTTTTATATTATTGCA